>NC_135932.1:10444963-10622463 GCF_964058835.1 Carex rostrata | reverse complement strand
AAACCCTAAACCCTAAACCCTAAACCCTAAACCCTAAACCCTAAACCCTAAACCCTAAACCCTAAACCCTAAACCCTAAACCCTAAACCCTAAACCCTAAACCCTAAACCCTAAACCCTAAACCCTAAACCCTAAACCCTAAACCCTAAACCCTAAACCCTAAACCCTAAACCCTAAACCCTAAACCCTAAACCCTAAACCCTAAACCCTAAACCCTAAACCCTAAACCCTAAACCCTAAACCCTAAACCCTAAACCCTAAACCCTAAACCCTAAACCCTAAACCCTAAACCCTAAACCCTAAACCCTAAACCCTAAACCCTAAACCCTAAACCCTAAACCCTAAACCCTAAACCCTAAACCCTAAACCCTAAACCCTAAACCCTAAACCCTAAACCCTAAACCCTAAACCCTAAACCCTAAACCCTAAACCCTAAACCCTAAACCCTAAACCCTAAACCCTAAACCCTAAACCCTAAACCCTAAACCCTAAACCCTAAACCCTAAACCCTAAACCCTAAACCCTAAACCCTAAACCCTAAACCCTAAACCCTAAACCCTAAACCCTAAACCCTAAACCCTAAACCCTAAACCCTAAACCCTAAACCCTAAACCCTAAACCCTAAACCCTAAACCCTAAACCCTAAACCCTAAACCCTAAACCCTAAACCCTAAACCCTAAACCCTAAACCCTAAACCCTAAACCCTAAACCCTAAACCCTAAACCCTAAACCCTAAACCCTAAACCCTAAACCCTAAACCCTAAACCCTAAACCCTAAACCCTAAACCCTAAACCCTAAACCCTAAACCCTAAACCCTAAACCCTAAACCCTAAACCCTAAACCCTAAACCCTAAACCCTAAACCCTAAACCCTAAACCCTAAACCCTAAACCCTAAACCCTAAACCCTAAACCCTAAACCCTAAACCCTAAACCCTAAACCCTAAACCCTAAACCCTAAACCCTAAACCCTAAACCCTAAACCCTAAACCCTAAACCCTAAACCCTAAACCCTAAACCCTAAACCCTAAACCCTAAACCCTAAACCCTAAACCCTAAACCCTAAACCCTAAACCCTAAACCCTAAACCCTAAAAACCCTAAAAACCCTAAACCCTAAACCCTAAACCCTAAACCCTAAACCCTAAACCCTAAACCCTAAACCCTAAACCCTAAACCCTAAACCCTAAACCCTAAACCCTAAAACCTAAAACCTAAAACCTAAAACCCTAAAACCTAAACCCTAAACCCTAAACCCTAAACCCTAAACCCTAAACCCTAAACCCTAAACCCTAAACCCTAAAACCCTAAAACCTAAAACCTAAAACCTAAACCCTAAAACCCTAAAACCTAAAACCTAAAACCTAAACCCTAAAACCCTAAACCCTAAACCCTCTATTGCCCTTCGAGGCCTCAAGGCTCTATGTTCATGATGGTACGATTTTTTTGTCAGATAGTATTTCATATTGTTATAATACATATAGTAATGTATTGGATTATCTCAAAAAAAAAAAGGAATAAAGAAGAATAACTAAAACCTTGTTTGGTTATAATTGTATACCACTCTAAATATATAATTATATATACTACTATCACCACTGCTAGTATGGTATAATATTGTCCCTTTACAAAAAGGTTTTCTGAATATCACAAAATGGATAGGTGGAAATAAATACAAAGGCTCTATCTGGCATCAGAGATGACATGGAATTTGCAGCAGAGTTGATCAAAGAAGAATCCATTTTGGTCATTCCAGGTACTTCGAATTACTATCTGAAACAAATAGGCTTGAACAGATTTTCTTATTGGGTGAATTTTATTATTATGCGGCATGTGTGTTTTGTTTATCAGTTTAGTATTCAATTTGGTCTGAGCCACCTGGGTTAGTCCCAATGTGTACCAGTATCACTGGTATATACATTTTATGATCAATCTTTTAATATCAGGTTCTGTTCTTGGGCTGAAGAATTGGGTGAGGATTTTTTTCGGGGTGCCCATCGAGTTATTGAACGAAGCGTGTGATCGGATAGAATCCTTTTGCAAGAGGCGCCAACTCAAAGCAAATGGAATGATATAGCAAAACTGAAATACTTCGAGTAAATCTGTAAAAGGTTCACTGTGGTCCCAAATTTGTGTTTACATGGGACTCTCTGATAGTTACATTTAGTACCTGTGAGTGATGTATTTCTTTGAATGGTTTTTAATAAATAAATAAATAAAGAGGGCAGTGGTTTTTCTACTTGGACATCCCAACCCACTCAAAAATGTTGGATTTATTGAATGGTACGCCCGTTATGGGAAACTCGAATACAAAACTGTGACCCGTTATAAAGAGGTGCTGACCCTTTATGAAGAGGTGCATTGGTTTTATATAAATCATCCATATCTCTTTCTCTTATTTAGTCAGTAGAAAAATGTATGAATAGTGACTGCCAAAATAGAGAGAATTAGAGATCACCAAGAAGCACTCTGTTAATACTTGAAGGTCTTAGGTTGTGGAAAACGCAGGACTTCCGGCTTCGGCTTGTGATTCCTTACAGAATGAGTGATACTGCTACGCTTGCAAGATCCGCTTCTGCACGAAGATTAACGGGAGTGTAAGTTCTATCAGTTAATTTACATTGGTATCAGAGCTTTTATAGCATGTATTATGGTTTTAATAAATAACACGAATTGTTCCGAAGATTAATTTCATGTTTCAGAAAAAACGCATAATTTGAAATTATAAAAAACAAAATTTCAAAATTTTTTTTTTCTGTATCATGGTTAATTTTCATATTTAATTTACAATTTTTTTTGTAAATTTGATCAATCTAAATACGAATTTTATTTTAAAAAAACGTATTTAATTGTATTCACTGTTTTTGGAGATTTTTTTAAATGTATTTTTTTGAAGATGCATTGCAAAACAGTGATCTTGTATAGTGAAAATGGGAGATGCAAAGCAAAACAATGCATCTTTAGTTTTTTACGGATCTTATACAACTGGGTTGGACATTTTTTTGGTCCAAATGAATCACAACCGTCCAAAGAACCACTTTTTTCGAATTGGATGGTTGATATTTGGTGTGGACCATTTTTATACTTCCATTGACAGTAATGCATCGGTTCAAGGCTAGATGAACTTGGTCCATTTCTTGCTTGTGAACCGTGAAAAATAAAAACATTCCTCCCACTGGGGCTTAAACCCACATCTCTTGGATGAGAACCAAACACTCTAACCACTATACTACAATTACTTTCTTGTTATTTTCTTGATTCTCTATATTATATATACATACTATAAAACAGTGGCTATTCAATCCAAATAATTTTAATGAAATTTTTTTTGGAAGTTATTAATGATATTTTTTTGGAAGTTTTAAGTACGTTTTTTTTTATATATGTGTAATTTTTTTTAATGATGATATTCCAGTACGGTTTAGGTACTGATATTATTAATGATTTTTTTTTCAAATTTATACAATTAGTTGTATAAATATTCTCTGTATCAATTTTTTTTATATATATATTTTCATTAAATGCATTATTTATATAATTTTAGTGAGAGTTTTGCACAGTGAAATAATTAATGGTAATAAAATTTATAGAATTAAATGATGATTGTGAAACTTAGTAATATTTCGATTTTAATCTATAAGTATTATTATTATTAAATTATTTCACAGTTGTTGCAAAACTGAAAGTGTTATTCAGGCACTGGACCTAAAAGAAAGGGCATAGTACATCCAAAACGAAATTTGCTGTGACTAATGCTTAGTTAACCTCCTACACAACTAGCCTGGTGCCTGAATAACAAGACAAAATAGAAGAATCTTCCCTCCCATGCCTGAGGAGAAGCATGACCCTATATCTTCAAATCTCAGCCCTTTAAATGATTTAAATCAAGGGCTATGCATATACCACCCCATGGACTGCCAAGATGGCTTATTCTCATTGGTTTAAACCCCTATAAGTGATGCCTTGAAGGCCAAGTTCAAATCCAGAACATTGAAATCAAATTGATGAAATTCAAGGGTGCTGATGCATGCCAGCATAGGCTCAGCTAACCCTAAACCATCCGAGCCTTGATGGCGATATATACATGATGAAATGAAGCTGAAAGGGAATCAAGATACAAGCCCCTACAATCCAAATACACCTATATACACTGATACATAGAAATCACTATTTTTTAACAATATATCAGCATACCAGTTGCTTTCGAAAGCACTGTTCTCTTCTATCTTCTGTAAGAACTACAACACCACTCCAATTGAAGGTGTTTGGAGCACTCTAATAGTATCTTTAGATAGCCAGATAATAGGGCATTTACACCTAAAATGCAACACTTCAATTGAAGGTGTTTGGAGCACACTTGTAGTGTCTCTAGATTGCAATATAATAGACCATTTACAACCCTAATACAACACTCCAATTGAAAGTGTTTGGAGCACTCTAGTAGTGTCTCCATATGGCAAGATAACAAGGCATTTACAACCCTAATACAACACTCCAATTAAAAGTGTTTGGAGAACTCTAGTAGTGTCTCAATACGGCAAGATAACGGGGCTTCTACATCCCTAATGTAACACTCCAATTGAAGGTGTTTGGAGCACTCTAGTAGTGTCTCTAGATGGCTATATAATAGGTCATTTGCAACCCTAATACAACACTTCAATTGAAGGTGTATGGAGCACTCTAGTAGTATCTCTATATGACAAGATAATCAGCCATTTACAACCCTAATACAACAGTCCAATTGAAGCTGTTTGGAGCACTCTAGTAGTGTCTCCAGATAGCAAGATAATAGGGCATTTGCAACCCGAATACAACACTCCAATGGAACGTGTTTGGAGCACTCTAGTAGTGTCTCTATATGGCATGATAATCTTACATTTACAACACTAATACAATACTCCAATTAAAGGTGTTTGTTGCACTCTAGTAGTGTCTCCAGATAGCGAGATAATTGGGCATTTACAACCCTAATACAACAATCCAATTGAAGCTGTTTGGAGCGCTCTAGTAGTGTCTCCATATGGCAAGATAATAGGGCATTTACAACCCAAATACAACACTCCAATTGAAGTTTTTTGGAGTACCCTTGTAGTGTGTCTAGATGGCATGATAATAGGGTATGTACAACCCTAATAGAACACTCAAATTGAAGGTGTTTGGAGCACTCTAGTAGTGTCTCCAGATGGCGAGATAATTGGGCATTTAAAACCCTAATACAACAATCCAATTGATGGTGTTTGGAGCACTCTAGTAGTGTCTCCATATGGCAAGATAATAGGGCATTCACAACCCCACTCCAATTGAAGGTGTTTCGAGCACTCTAGTAGTGTCTCTATATAGCAAGATAATAGTACATTTACAACCCCAATACAACACTCCAATTGAAGGTGTTTGGAGCTCTCTAGTAGTATCTTGAGATGGCAAGATAATAGGGCATTTACAACTAAAATACAACACTCCAATTGAAGGTGTTTGGAGCACTCTTGTAGTGTCTCCAGATTGAAAGATAAAATGCCATTTACAACCCTAATACAACACCAATTGAAGGTGTTTTGAGCCCTCTAGTAGTGTCTCCAGATTGCAAGATAAAATGCCATTTACAACCCTAATATAACACTCCAACTGAAGGTGTTTGGAGCACTCTAGTAGTGTCTCTATATGGTTAGATAATAGGGCATTTGCAACCCTACTACAACACTTTCAATTGAAGGTGTGTGGAGCACTCTAGTAGTATCTCTATATGACAAGTGGGCATTTACAACCCTAATACAAGACTCCAATTGAACCTGTTTAGAGCACTCTAGTAGTGTCTCCAGATAGCAAGATAATAGGACATTTGCAACCCGAATAAAACACTCCAATGGAACGAGTTTGGAGCGCTCTAGTAGTGTCTCTATATGGCATGATAATATGACATTTACAACACTAATACAACACTCAAATTGAAGGTGTTTGGAGCACTCTTGTAGTGTCTCTATATGGCAGGATAATAAGACATTTACAACCCTAATACAACACTTCAATTAAAGGTGTTTGGAGCACTCTAGTAGTGTCTCAATATAGCAAGATAACAGGGCATTTACAACCCAAATACAATACTCCAAATGAAGGTGTTCGGAGCACTCTAGTAGTGTCTCCATATGGAAGATAATAGGGCATTTGCAACTCGAATACAACACTCCAATGGAACTTGTTTGGAGCAGTCTAGTAGTGGATCTATATGGCATGATAATTGGACATTTACAACACTAATACAACACTCAAATTGAAGTTGATTGGTGCAATGTTCTAGTGTCTCCAGATGACGATATAATTGGGCATTTACAACTCTAATACACCACTCTAATTGATGGTGTTTGGAGCACTCTAGTAGTGTCTCTTTATATAGCAAGATAATAGGACATTTACAACCATACTCCAATTGAAGGTGTTTGGAGTACTCTAGTAGTGTCTCTATATGGCAAGATAATAGGGCATTTACAACAACAATACAGCTCACCAATTGAAGGTGTTTGGAGCACTCTAGTAGTATCTCTAGATGGCAAGATAATAAGGCATTTACAACTATAATACAACACTCAAATTTAAGGTGTTTGGAGCATGCTTGTAGTGTCTCCAGATTGCAAGATAATAGACATTTTACAACCCTAATACAACACTCCAATTGAAGGTTTTTGGAGCACCCTAGTATTGTCTTCATATGGCAAGATAACGGGGATTTTACAATGCTAAAATAACACTCCAATCAAAGGTGTTTAGAGAACTCTAGTAGTGTCTCTATATGGCTAGATAATAGGTCATTTGCAACCCTAATACAACACTTCAATTGAAGGTGTATGGAGCACTCTAGTAGTATCTATATATGACAAGATAATTGGACATTTACAACCCTAATACAACAGTCCAATTGAAGCTGTTTGGAGCACTCTCGTAGTGTCTCCAGATAGCAAGATAATAGGGCATTTGCAACCCGAATACAACACTCCAATGGAACATGTTTGGAGCACTCTAGTAGTGCCTCTATATGGCAAGATAATAGTACATTTACAATACCAATACAGGACTCCAATTGAACGTGTTTGGAGCACTCTAGTAGTGTCTATAGATAGCAAGATAATAGGGCATTTACAACTACAATACAACACTCCAAATGAAGGTGTTTGGAGCAATCTAATAGTGTCTCTAGATGGCGATATAATTGGGCATTTACAACTCGAATACAACACTGCAATTGATGATGTTTGGAGCACTCTAGTAGTGTATCTATATGGAAAGATAATAGGGCATTTACAACCCCACTCCAATTGAAGGTGTTTGGAGCACTCTAGTAGTATCTCTAGATGGCAAGATAATAAGGCATTTACAACTATAATACAACACTCCAATTGAAGATGTTTGTAGCACTCTAGTACTGTCTCCAGATTACAAGATAATAGACCATTTACGACCCTAATACAACACTCCAATTGAACGTGTTTGGAGCACTCTAGCAGTGTCTCCATATGGCAAGATAACAGGGCATTTACAACCCTAATACAACACTCTAATTAAAGTTGTTTGGAGCACTCTAGTAGTGTCTCAATATATCAAAATAACAGGGTATTTACAACCCTAATACAACACTCCAATTGAAGGTGTTTGTAGCACTCTAGTAGTGTCTCCAGATGACGAGATAATTAGGCATTTACAACCCTTATACAACAATCGAATTGGAGCTGTTTGGAGCACTCTAGTAGTGTCACCATATGGCTAGATAATATGGCATTTACAACCCTAATACAACAGTCCAATTGAAGGTGTTTGGAGCACTCTACTAGTGTGTCTATATGGCAAGATAATATGATATTTACAACCATAATACAACACTCAAATTGAAGGTGTTTGTAGCGCCCTAGTAGTGTCTCCTGATGGCGAAATAATTGGGCATTTACAACCCTAATACAACAATCCAATTGAAGCTGATTCGAGCACTTTAGTCGTGTCTCCATATGGCAATATAATAGGGTATTTACAACCCTAATACAATACGCCAATTGGAGTTGTTTGTAGCACTCTTGTAGTATGTCTAGATGGCATGATAATAGGGCATGTACAACCCTACTACAACACTCCAATTGAATGTATTTAGAGCAATCTAGCAGTGTCTCCAGATGGCGAGATAATTAGGCATTTACAACTCTAATACAACACTCTAATTGATGGTGTTTGGAGCACTTTAGTAGTGTCTCTATATGGCAACATAATACGGCATTTATATCCCCACTCCAATTGAAGGTGTTTGCAGCACTCTAGTAGTGTCTCTATATGGCAAGATAAATGTACATTTACAACACCAATACAACACTCCAAATTGAAGGTGTTTTGAGCACTCTAGTAGTATCTCTAGGCGGCAATATAATAGGGCATTTACAACTATAATACAACACCCCAATTGATGGTGTTTGGAGCACACTTGTAGTGTCTCAAGATTGTAAGATAATAGGACATTTACAACCATAATACAATACTCCAATTGAAGGTGTTTGGAGCACTCTAGTAGTGTCTCCAGATGGCGAGATAATTGGTCATGTACAACCCTAATACAACAATCCATTTGAAGTTGTTTAGAGCACTCTTGTAATGTCTCTAGATGGCATTATAATAGGGCATTTACAACCCTAATGGAAGACTCCAAATGAATGTGTTTGGAGCAATCTAGTAGTGTCTCCAGATGGCGATATAATTGGTCATTTACAACTCTAATACAACACTCCAATTGATGGTGTTTAGAGCACTCTAGTAGTGCTCTATATGGCAAGATAATAGAGCATTTACAACCCCACTCCAAAGAAAGGTGTTTGGACTACTCTAGTAGTGTCTCTATATGGCAAGATAATAGGACATTTACAACACTAATTGAAGCTGTTTGGAGCACTGCACTTGTATCTTTAGATGGCAAGATAATAGGGCTTTTACAACTATAATACAACACTCCAATTAAAGGTGTTTTGAGCACTCTTGTAGTGTGTCTAGATTGCAATATAATAGACCATTTACAACTCAAATACAACACTCCAATTGAAGGTTTTTGGAGCACTCTAGTAGGGTCTCAATATGGCAAGATCACAGGGCTTTTACAACCCTAATATAACACTCCAATTGAAGGTGTTTGGAGCACTCTAGTAGTGTCCCCAAATGGCGAGACAATAGGGCATTTAAAACCCTAAGAGCATCTACATCCCTGAAACTCTTTGAGTTTCTAATCTGATGTGGCAGTTTCTAAACCAGTTTCAGGGATGCAGATGGGTTTCTTATTTTGCAACTTTGCTCCAAAGTTTCTTAATAAGAAACCGTTTATAAACTCTGACGTGGCCAAATAATTCGCTGAAATTCTTTTCTCTTGTAATTTATTTGCTGATGTGGCAATTAAGAAACTCTAATTTTGAGTTTCAGGGATGTGAGGGTTTATAAACTTTCAGAGATAAAGTTTCTAAAAATTAGTTAACAGTTATTTAGAAACTCCAAGAGTTTCAGGGATGTAGATGCCCTAATACAACACTCCAATTGATGGTGTTTGGAGCACCCTAGTGGTATCTTTATATGGCAAGATAATAGGGCATTTACAACCCCACTCCAATTGAAAGTGTTTGGAGCACTCAAGTAGTGTCTCTATATGGCAAGATGATAGTACATTTACAACACAATTACAACACTCCAAATTGAAGTTGTTTGGAGCACTCTTGTTGTGTCTCCAGATTGAAAGATAATTGGTCATTTACAACTCTAATACCACACTCCAATTGATGGTGTTTGGAGCACTCTAGTAGTGTCTTTATATGGCAAGATAATAGGGCATTTACAACACCAATACAGCACTCTAATTGAAGGCGTTTGGACCACCCTAGTAGTATTTCTAGATGGCAAGAGAATATGGCATTTACAACTGTAATACAACACTCCAATTAAAGGTGTTTGGAGAACTCTAGTAGTGTCTCCATATGGCAAGATAACAGCACATTTACAACCCTAGTACAACACTCCAATTGAAGGTGTTTGGAACACTATAGTAGTGTCTCCATATGGCAAAATAATAGGGCATTTACAACCCTAATACAACACTCAAATTAAAGGTGTTTGGACAACTCTAGTAGTGTCTCAATATGGCAAGATAATGCGGCTTTTACAACCCCACTCCAATTGAAGGTGTTCAGAGCACTCTAGTAGATATGGCAAGATAATAGTACATTTACAACACCAATACAACACTCCAATTGAAGCTGTTTGGAGCACCCTAGTAGTATCTCTAGATGGCAAGATAATAGGGCATTTACAACTTTAATACAACACTCCAATTGAACGTGCTTGGAGCACTCTAGTAGTCTCCATATGGCAAGATAACAAGGCATTTACAACCCTAGTACAACACTCCAATTGAAGGTGTTTGGAGAACTCTAGTACTGCCACTATATGGCAAGATAATAGGGTATTTTCAACCCCAATACAACACTCCAATTGAAGGTGTTTGGAGCACTCTTGTCGTGTCTCTATATGGCAAGATAATATTGCATTTACAACTATAATACAACACTCCAAATGAAGGTGTTTGGAGCAAACTAGTAGCGTCTCCAGATGGTGATATAATTGGGCATTTACAACTCGAATACAACACTGCAATGGATGATGTTTGGAGCACTCTAGTAGTGTATCTATATGGCAAGATAATAGGGCATTTACAACCCCACTCCAATTGAAGGTGTTTGGACTAGTCTAGTAGTGTCTCTATATGGCAAGATAATAGGACATTTACAACACCAATTGAAGTTGTTTGGAGCACTCTAGTAGTATCTCTAGATGGCAAGATAATAGGGCATTTACAACTATAATACAACACTCTTATTGATGGTGTTTGGAGCACTCTTGTAGTGACTCTAGATTGTTAGATAATAGGCAATTTACAACCATAATACAACACTCCAATTGAAGGTGTTTGGAGCACTCTAGTAGTGTCTCCAGATGGCGAGATAATTGGGCATTTACAACCCTAATACAACAATCCAATTGAAGCTGTTTGCTGCACTCTTGTAATGTCTCTAGAGGGCATGATAATTGGGCATTTACAACCCTAATAAAACACTCCAAATGAATGTGTTTGGAGCAATCTAGTAGTGTCTACAGATGGCGATATAATTGGGCGTTTACAACTCTAATACAACACTCCAATTGATGGTGTTTGGAGCACTCTAGTAGTCTCTATATGTCAAGATAATAGGGCATTTACAACCCCACTACAATTGAAGGTGTTTGGACTACTCTAGTAGTGTCTCTATATGGCAAGATAGTAGGACATTTACAACACCAATTGAAGGTGTTTGGAGCACTGCACTTGTATCTTTAGATGGCAAGATAATAGGGCTTTTACAACTATAATACAACACTCCAATTGAAGGTGTTTGGAGCACTCTTGTAGTGTGTCTAGATTGCAATATAATAGGTCATTTACAACCCAAATACAACACTCCAATTGAAGGTGTCTGGAGCACTCTAGTAGGGTCTCCATATGACAAGATAACAGGGCATTTACAACCCTAATACAACACTCCAATTAAAAATGTTTGGAGAACTCTAGTAGTGTCTCAATATGGCAAGATAACGGGGCTTTTACAACCCTAATATAACACTCCAATTGAAGGTGTTTGGAGCACTCTAGTAGTGTCCCCAGATGGCGAGACAATAGGGCATTTACAACCCTAATACAACACTCCAATTGATGGTGTTTGGAGCACTCTAGTGGTATCTTTATATGGCAAGATAATAGGGCATTTACAACCCCACTCCAATTGAAGGTGTTTGGAGCACTCAAGTAGTGTCTCTATATGGCAAGATGATAGTACATTTACAACACTCCAAATTGAAGTTGTTTGGAGCACTCTTGTTGTGTGTCCAGATTGAAAGATAATAGGCCATTTACAACTCTAATACCACACTCCAATGGATGGTGTTTGGAGCACTCTAGTAGTGTCTCTATATGGCAAGATAATAGGGCATTTACAACACCAATACAGCACTCCAATTGAAGGTGTTTGGAGCACTCTTGTAGTGTCTCTAGATTGCTAGATAATAGGCCATTTACAACCCTAATACAACACTCCAATTGAAGGTGTTTGGAGCACTCTAGTAGTGTCTCCATATGGCAAAATAACATGGCAATTACAACCCTAAACAATCCAATTAAAGCCGTTTGGAGCACTCTAGTAGTGTGTCAACTTGGCAAAATAACAGGACATTTACAACCCTAATACAACACTCCAATTGAAGTTGTTTGGAGCACTCTAGTAATGTCTCCAGATGGCGAGATAATTGGGCATTTACAACCCTAATACAACAATCTAATTGAATGTGTTTGGAGCACTCTAGTAGTGTCTCCATATGGCAAAATAACAGGGCAATTATAACCCTAATACAACAATCCAATTAAAGCCGTTTGGAGCACTCTAGTAGTGTGTCAACTTGGCAAAATAACAGGGCATTTACAACCCTAATACAACACTCCAATTGAAGGTGTTTGGAGAAATCTAGTAATGTCTCCAGATGGCGAGATAATTGGGCATTTACAACCCTAATACAACAATCCAATTGAAGCTGTTTAGAGCACTCTAGTAGTGTCTCTAGATTGTAAGATAATAGATCATTTACAACCATAACACAACACTCAAATTGAAGGTGTTTGGAGCACTCTAGTAGTGTCTCCAGATGGCAAGATAATAGAGCATTTACAACTATAATACAACACTCCAAATGAAGGTGTTTGGAGCAATCTAGTAGTGTCTCCAGATGGCGATATAATTGGGCATTTACAACTCCACTCCAATTGAAGGTGTTTGGAGCACTCTACTAGTCTGTCTATATGGCAAGATAATAGGGCATTTACAACCCCACCCCAATTGAAGGTGTTTCGACTACTCTAGTAGTGTCTCTATTTGGCAAGATAATAGGACATTTACAACACCAATTTAAGGTGTTTGGAGCATTCTAGTAGTATCTCTAGATGGCAAGATAATAGGGCATTTACAACTATAATACAATACTCCAATTGAAGGTATTATAGCACTCTTGTAGTGTCTCCAGATCAACCCTAATACAACACTCCAATTGAAGTTGTTTTGAGCACTCTAGTGGTGACTCCATGTGGTTAGATAACAGGGCATTTGCAACCCTAATACAACACTCCAATTAAAGGTCTTTAGAGCACTCTAGTAGTGTCTCCAGATGGCGAGATAATTAGGCACTTACAACTCTAATACAACACTCCAATTGAAGGTGTTTGGAGCACTCTAGTAGTCTCCCTATATGGCAAGATAATAGTACATTTACAACACCAATACAGCACTCCAATAAAACGTGTTTGGAGCACTCTAGTAGTATCTCTAGATGGCAAGATAATAGGACATTTACAACTATAATACAACACTCCAATTGAACGTGATTGGAGCACTCTAGTAGTGTCTCCGTATGGCAAGATAACAGCGCATTTACAACCCTAGTACAACACTCCAATTGAAGGTTTTTGGAGCACTCTAGTAGTGCCTCCATATGGCAAGATAAGAGGGTATTTACAACCTCGATGCAACACTCCAATTGAAGGTGTTTGGAGTACTCTTATAGATATGGCAAGATAACAGGGCATTTACAACCCTAATACAACTCTCCAATTGAAGATGTTTGTAGCACTTTAATAGTGTCTCCAGATGGCGAAATAATTGGGCATTTACAACCCTAATACAACAATCATATTGAAGATCTTTGGAGCACTCTAGTAGTGTCTCCAGATGGCGAGATGATCAGGCATTTACAGCTCTAATACAACACTCCAATTGATGGTGTTGGTATCACTCTAGTAATGTATATGGCAAGATAATAGGGCATTTACAACCCCACTCCAATTGAAGGTGTTTGGAGCACTCTAGTAGTGTCTCTATATAGCAAGATAATAGTACATTTACAACACGAATACAGCACTCCAATAAAAGGTGTTTGGAGCACCCTAGTTGTATCTCTATATGGCAAGATAATAGGGCATTTACAACTATAATATAACACTCCAATTGAACGTGATTGGAGCACTCTAGTAGTGTCTCCATATGGCAAGATAACAGTGCATTTACAACCCTAGTACAACACTCCAATTGAAAGTGTTTAGAGCACTCTAGTAGTGCCTCTATATGGCAAGATAATAGGGTATTTACAACCTCAATACAACACTCCAATTGAAGGTGTTTGGAGTACTCTTGTAGTGTATGGCAAGATAACAGGGCATTTACAACCCTAATACAACTCTCCAATTGAAGATGTTTGTAGCACTCTAGTAGTGTCTCCAGATGGCGAGATAATTGGGCATTTACAACCCTAATACAACAATCCAATTGAAGATGTTTGGAGCACTCTAGTAGTGTCACCAAATGGCAAGATAATAGGGCATTTACAACCCTAATACTACACTCCAATTGAAGGTGTTTGGAGCACTCTTGTAGTGTGTCTAGATGGCATGATAATTGGGCATGTACAATCTAATACAACACTTCAATTGAAGGTATTTAGAGCACTCCAGTAGTGTCTCCAGATGAAGAGATAATTAGGCATTTACAAATCTCATACAACACTCCAATTGATGGTGTTTGCATCACTCTAGTAGTTGTCTGTATATGGCAAGATAATAGGGCATTTACAACACTAATACAGCACTCCAATTGAATGTGTTTGGAGCACCCTAGTAGTATCTCTAGATGGCAAGATAATATGGCATTTACAACTATAATACAACACTCCAATTGAAGGTGTTTGGAGTACTCTTGTAGTGTCTCTAGATTGCAAGATAATAGGCCATATACAACCCTAATACAACATTCCAATTGAAGGTGTTTGGAAAACTCTAGTAGTGTCTCCATATGGCAAGATAACAGGGCATTTGCAACCCTAATACAACACTCCAATTAAAGGTGTTTGGAGCACTCTAGTAGTGTCTCAACATGGCAAGATAACAGGACATTTACAACCCCAATACAACACTCCAATTAAAGGTGTTCGGAGCACTCTATAAGTGTCTCTATATGGCATGATAATAGGGCATTGGCAACCAGAATACAACTCTTAAATTGAAGGTGTTTGGAGCACTCTAGTAGTGTCTCCAGATGGCGAGATAGTTGGGCATTCACAACTCCATCACAACACTAAAATTGAAGGTGTTTGGAGCACTCTAGTAGTGTCTCCATAAAGCAAGATAATAGGGCATTTACAACCCTAATACAACACTTCAATTCAAGGTGTTTGGAGCACTCTTGTAATGTCTTTAGATGGCATGATAATAGGGTATGTACAACCCTAGTACAACACTCCAATTGAAGGTGTGTGGAGCACTCTTGTAGTGTCTCAAGATTGCAAGATAATAAGGCATTTACAAACCTAAAAGAACACTCTAATTGAACGTGTTTGGTGCAATCTAGTAGTGTCTCCATATGGCAAGATAAGAGGTCATTTACAATCCTAATACAACAATCCAATTGAAGCTGTTTGGAGCACTCTAGTAGTGTCTCCATATGGCTTGATAATAGGGCATTTACAACACTAATACAGCACTCCAATTGAATGTGTTTGGAGCACCCTAGTAGTATCTCTAGATGGCAAGATAATATGGCATTTACAACTATAATACAACACTCCAATTGAAGGTGTTTGGAGTACTCTTGTAGTGTCTCTAGATTGCAAGATAAGAGGCCATATACAACCCTAATACAACATTCCAATTGAAGGTGTTTGGAAAACTCTAGTAGTGTCTCCATATGGCAAGATAACAGGGCATTTGCAACCCTAATACAACACTCCAATTAAAGGTGTTTGGAGCACTCTAGTAGTGTCTCAACATGGCAAGATAACAGGACATTTACAACCCCAATACAACACTCCAATTAAAGGTGTTCGGAGCACTCTATAAGTGTCTCTATATGGCATGATAATAGGGCATTGGCAACCAGAATACAACTCTTAAATTGAAGGTGTTTGGAGCACTCTAGTAGTGTCTCCAGATGGCGAGATAGTTGGGCATTCACAACTCCATCACAACACTAAAATTGAAGGTGTTTGGAGCACTCTAGTAGTGTCTCCATAAAGCAAGATAATAGGGCATTTACAACCCTAATACAACACTTCAATTGAAGGTGTTTGGAGCACTCTTGTAATGTCTTTAGATGGCATGATAATAGGGTATGTACAACCCTAGTACAACACTCCAATTGAAGGTGTGTGGAGCACTCTTGTAGTGTCTCAAGATTGCAAGATAATAAGGCATTTACAAACCTAAAAGAACACTCTAATTGAACGTGTTTGGTGCAATCTAGTAGTGTCTCCATATGGCAAGATAAGAGGTCATTTACAATCCTAATACAACAATCCAATTGAAGCTGTTTGGAGCACTCTAGTAGTGTCTCCATATGGCTTGATAATAGGGCATTTACAACCGTAATATAACACTCCAATTGAAGTTGTTTGGAGCACTCTTGTAATATTTCTAGATTGCAAGATAATGGGCCATTTACAACCAGAATACAACACTCCAATTGAAGGTGTTCGGAGCACTCTAGTAGTGTCTCTATATGACAAGATAATAGGGCATTTGCAACCAGAAAACAACACTCAAATTGAAGGTGTTAGGAGCACTTTTGTAGTGTCTCGAGATGGCGAGATAATTGGGCATTTACAGCTCTAATACAACACTCCAATTGATGGTGTTTGGAGCACTCTTGTAGTGTCTCTGTTTGTGAAGATGATAGGGCATTTACAACCCCACTACAATTGAAGGTGTTTGGAGCACTCTAGTAGTGTCTCTTATATAGCAAGATAATAAGGCATTTGCAAGCATAATACAACACTTCAATTGAAGGTGTTTGGAGCACTCTATTAGTGTCACCAGATGGCGAGATAATTGGGCATTTACAAGCCCAATTCAACACTCCAATTGAAGGTGTTTGGAGCACTCTAGTAGTGTCTCCATATGGCAGGACAGTAGGGCATTTACAACCCTAGTACAACACTCCAATTGAAGGTGTTTGGAGCACTCTAGTAATGTCTCCAGATGGCATTATAATAGGGCATTTACAACCCTAATAGAAGACTCCAAATGAATGTGTTTGGAGCAATCTAGTAGTGTCTCCAGATGGCGAGATAATTAAGCATTTACAACTCTAATACAACACTCCAATTGATGGTGTTTGGAACACTCTAGTAGTGTCTCTATATGGCAAGATAATAGGGTATTGACAACCCCAATACAACACTTCAATTGAAGTTATTTGGAGCACTATATTAGTGTCTCTATATGACAAGATAATTGGGCATTTACAACCCTAATACAACACTCCAATTGAAGCTGTTCGGAGCACTCTAGTAGTGTCTCTAGATGGCAACATCATAGGGCATTTGCAACCCGAATACAATACTCCAATGGAATGTGTTTGGAGCACTCTAGTAGTGTCTCTATATGGCGTGATAATAGGACATTACAACACTAATACAACACTAAAATTAAAGGTGTTTGGGGCACTCTTGTAGTGTCTCTATATGGCAAGATAAATGGACATTTACAACCCCAATAGAACACTCCAATTGAAGGTGTTTGGAGCACTCTAGTAGTGTCTCTATATAGCAAGATAATAAGGCATTTGCAAGCATAATACAACACTTCAATTGAAGGTGTTTGGAGCACTCTATTAGTGTCACCAGATGGCGAGATAATTGGCCATTTACAACCCCAATTCAACACTCCAATTGAAGGTGTTTGGAGCACTCTAGTAGTGTCTCCATATGGCAAGACAGTAGGGCATTTACAACCCTAGTACAACACTCCAATTGAAGGTGTTTGGAGCACTCTAGTAATGTCTCCAGATGGCATTATAATAGGGCATTTACAACCCTAATAGAAGATTCCAAATGAATGTGTTTGGAGCAATGTAGTAGTGTCTCCAGATGGCGAGATAATTAAGCATTTACAACTCTAATACAACACTCCAATTGATGGTGTTTGGAACACTCTAGTAGTGTCTCTATATGGCAAGATAATAGGGTATTGACAACCCCAATACAACACTTCAATTGAAGTTATTTGGAGCACTCTATTAGTGTCTCTATATGACAAGATAATTGGGCATTTACAACCCTAATACAACACTCCAATTGAAGCTGTTTGGAGCACTCTAGTAGTGTCTCTAGATGGCAACATCATAGGGCATTTGCAATCCGAATACAATACTCCAATGGAATATGTTTGGAGCACTCTAGTAGTGTCTCTATATGGCGTGATAATAGGACATTTACAACACTAATACAACACTAAAATTAAAGGTGTTTTGAACACTCTTGTATCTCTATATGGCAAGATAAATGGACATTTACAACCCCAATAGAACACTACAATTGAAGGTGTTTGGACTTTGGAGCACTCTAGTAGTGTCTCTACATAGCAAGATAATAAGGCATTTGCAAGCATAATACAACACTTCAATTGAATGTGTTTGGAGCACTCTATTAGCGTCACCAGATGGCGAGATAATTGGGCATTTACAACCCCAATTCAACACTCCAATTGAAGGTGTTTGGAGCACTCTAGTAGTGTCTTCAGATGGCAAGATATTAGGGCATTTACAACTATAATACAACACTCAAGTTGAAGGTGTTTGGAGCACTCTAGTAGTGTCTCCAGATGGCGAGATAATTGGGCATTTACAACTCTAATACAACACTCCAATTGATGGTGTTTGGAGCGCTCTAGTGGTGTCTCTATATGGCAAGATAATAGTGCATTTACAACCCTAATAGAACACTTCAATTGAGGGTGTTTGGGGCACTTTCATAGTATTTCATTTTCTTTTGTTTATCTTTCATGTTTTAGCATTGAAGACAACTACATACAAGATGAAATACAACGAGTAGAATATGACAGACAACAAGGACAAGATGAAAGACTAGTACTAGATGAAACACAATCTTTTGTAGATGATAGACAACTAGTAAAACATGAAAGATGATGAAAGAGAACTAGAAAAAATAGACAACGAGTAGAACATAAAAGACAACTAGAAGAAGATGAAAGAATAGAAGATGAAAGATAACCAGTAAAACATGAAAGACGACTAAAAGAACATGAAAGACTACCAATAGAATATGAAAGACAACCAGTAGAAGATGAAAGATAACTAGAATAAGATAAAGGACAACGAGTAGAACATGAAAGACAACTAGTATAACATGAAATTAAACTAGAAGAATATGAAAGATAGCTAGTAGAACATGAAATACAACCAGTTGAACATGAAAGACTACTAGAAAAAGATGAAAGACGACCAGTAAAACATGAAAGACAACCAGTACAGGATGGAAACAACTACAAGAAGATGAAAGACAACCAGTAGGACATGAATGACAACAAGCATAAGATGTAAGAAAAGTTGTAGAACATGAAGGACAACCGGTACAAATTGAAACACAACCATTTGTAGATGAAAGACAACATGTAGTACATGAAATACAACCAATAGAACATTAATGACAACCAGTAGAATATGAAAGACAACCCGTACAAGATAAAAAAAACAACAAAAGAAGATGAAATATAACCAGTAGAACTTGAAGGACAACTATTATAACGTGAAAGACAACCAGTAGAATATGAAAGACAACTAGTACATGATGAAACACAACCAGTTATGGATGAAAGACAACCGATATAACATGAAATACAACTAGTACAAGATAAAAGACAACCAGTAAAACATGAAAGAGAACTAGTACAAGATGAAAGACAACCAATACAAGATGAAAGTCAACTAGTAGAACATGAAAGACAATCAGTAGTACAAGAAAAACAACCAGTACAAGATAAAAGACAACCTACATAACACGAAAGACAACTAGAGGAAGATGAAAGACAATCGGTAGAACATGAAAAACAACTAGTAGAACATGAAAGAAAACTAGAAGAACATGAAGAACAACTAGTAGAAGATGAAAGACAACCAGTATAACATGAAAAACAACTAGAAGAAGATGGAAGACAACTAGTAGAACATGAAAGACAACGAGTACAAGATGAAAGACGGTAATAGAACATGAAAGACAACAAATACAAGATGAAAGACAACTATTAGAACATTAAAGACAACCCAGTTAAATAAGACATACAACTAGTACAAGATGAAAGACAACTAGTAGAACAAGATAAACAACAAGTAGACCCTGAAAGACAACTAAAAGAGGATGAAAGACAACCAGTAGAACATGAAAGACAACTAGAAAAGATAAAAGACAACCAGTAGAACATGAAAGACAATTAGTAGAAGATGAAAGACAACCAGTTAGAATATGAAAGACAACTAATAAAATAAGACATACAACTAGTACAAGATGAAAGACAACTAGTAGAACAAGAAAGACAACTAGTAGAACATGAAAGACAACGAGTACAAGATGAAAGACGGTAATAGAACATGAAAGACAACAAATACAAGATGAAAGACAACTATTAGAACATTAAAGACAACCCAGTTAAATAAGACATACAACTAGTACAAGATGAAAGACAACTAGTAGAACAAGATAAACAACAAGTAGACCCTGAAAGACAACTAAAAGAGGATGAAAGACAACCAGTAGAACATGAAAGACAACTAGAAAAGATAAAAGACAACCAGTAGAACATGAAAGACAATTAGTAGAAGATGAAAGACAACCAGTTAGAATATGAAAGACAACTAATAAAATAAGACATACAACTAGTACAAGATGAAAGACAACTAGTAGAACAAGAAAGACAACTAGTAGAACATGAAAGACAACGAGTACAAGATGAAAGACGGTAATAGAACATGAAAGACAACAAATACAAGATGAAAGACAACTATTAGAACATTAAAGACAACCCAGTTAAATAAGACATACAACTAGTACAAGATGAAAGACAACTAGTAGAACAAGATAAACAACAAGTAGACCCTGAAAGACAACTAAAAGAGGATGAAAGACAACCAGTAGAACATGAAAGACAACTAGAAAAGATAAAAGACAACCAGTAGAACATGAAAGACAATTAGTAGAAGATGAAAGACAACCAGTTAGAATATGAAAGACAACTAATAAAATAAGACATACAACTAGTACAAGATGAAAGACAACTAGTAGAACAAGAAAGACAACTAGTAGAACATGAAAGACAACTAGAAGAAGATGAAAGACAACCAGTAATAGATTAAAGACAATTAATAGAAGATGAAAGACAAACACTAGAACATGAAACACAACTAGAAGAAGTTGAAAGACAACCAGTAGAAGATGAAAGACAACCAGTTAAAACAGCCAGCATAAGATGAAAGACAACTAGAAGAATATGAATGACAACCAGTACAACTTGAAAGACAACTAGAAGAAGATGAAATACAATCAGTTTAACATGAAATACAACCAGTAAAACATGAAAGACAACCATTAGAACATGAAATAAAACTAGAAGAACATGAAAGAAAACTAGAAGAACATGAAAGACTACTGGTAGAACATGAAAGATAACCAGTACTGTTGTCCATAACATAATTAAGAGGGAGGTTTAAGGGAGTTTTAAACACTCTTTGACTTTTTTGGTTCATCCCTCTAAACTAACAAGTCAAACAGGCGTGTACAAGTAAAGAAAATCGAGAAGAGTTTAGAGAAATTTGACACGCATGATGATAATAGAATTCGTATTAAAATGCCTACGTCTCCGGGGTAGAGCCACCTCATTGACGCCCCTTTCCTATTATCCAAAAAGAAAGGATACAACTCATTACATGATGGGTAAACTCATGTTACTGTTTTTAAATTGATAAACTCGTTTGTACTTCTGATCATATCACAAGTGTATGATTCTGTCGAGTAGTATAATCGAGTGTTGATCGACAGGGAATAAGGTTATCAATCTTGAACATTCAAATCATGACTCGTTGAAGGGCTAGACAAAATCAAATCTTGAGAGTTGTTAGTGATCAAATATGCAACTTTGTATTTTCAAGTCAAAAGGAGATGTTAATTCTTAGGATTTCGGCACACCATTGTTACTTCAATCTGCTTTGCTTCTTATTTTGGTTTAATATTGGTTTTCAGTTGTTGTAAGAGAGTTTCTAATCCTAACACAGTGATTGACATTTTTGCGTATCAGCCACTACTAATCAAGTCTTCTCGTTAAGGCTTGACTTGAAAAGTGCAAGGAGATATGTTATTAGCCCAAAGTCACAACCTTTACTTGACTAGGTCCCTTGATTGATCCTATAGGGTGTCCCCATGGTAAGGCAAGACAATGCGACATTCGTCTGCGAATACCGAGACTCTCATGTATACTTTTGTGGATCTGACTATTGGCTTCTTTTGTTAAGATCTCCCCCAATAGTCTAGTATTTTTATTCTCCCTTTTCCGATCCGATTAATCTAATGTGACTAACTTCCATGTGTGGCCATCACAGTGGCGATCTAGAATAACAAGCAAAATCGAGAGAGATTGAACATAAAGCGTGAAAGATATCAGAACTCCTATAATAGCACGTTGAAATAAATGGGACTGAATGGTGTATCTGTCCAGAGACGATCTCAACCTTTCATCTAGTAAATCCAACAGTTCTAAACTATTGTGCTTAATATGAGATATTATACATACATTAAAATGTATCTGCTCATGTATAAGTCTAAAATTAGCTATAAACTAACTCGCCACATGCTAACCACATGAAAATTACCTCTCTGTTTTCTTTCTTTTCCACACGTCTCGCTTTCCCATTTTTTTTTCCTTTCTCGACGCACTGAATATGCGTCTTTCTCCTTTTGCTTTTCTCTCTTCCGTTCCTCCTCTTTGATCTCCCCCCTCTTTTCTCTCTTCGATCTCCACTTTTCTCTTCTTGACTAAGCTTCTGCATATCTAGGGAGATCGATTCACTTCTCTTTCCTCTTTCATTTTTTTTTCAAAATCCCCGTGCATCAATACCGACTCCAGACTGCATCTCCTTTTTTTTAAATCGAGCACCATGAAAACTACATCTCCTTCCTTTGTCCGATCGCACCCAATCCCTTCACCCTTCTTCTCCTCCGCCCATCCACCCGTCGCGCATGCCTTTATCCTCTGCCGAGCCATGCCTCTTCTCCTCTACTGAGCCATGCTTCTCCCCTGCCTCTCCTCTCCTCCTCTCTAGCCCGTCAATCCTTGATTCAATAATCACAACTCGCAACTCCGTCTGTTAAAAGAGATAAAAGAGAAGAGAGATGATGGAAGAGAAAGAATCAGAGCAACAACAACTCGATCTCTCTCCAGAATTAGCTATACCTCACAACAGGTACCAGATGCTCTCTCTCTCTCTCTCTCTCTGCTTTTGAGTAGATCTTCCAATTTTTTAGTTGCTAGAACAAATAATTAGTCTCCAATTTTGAATATTGATCAAGTTTTGTAATTTCTACTATACTTAAAATTAGAAAATTAGAGCTGCTAATCATGTGATCACTTCAAGAGAAGCTTCAAATTTAGTAATTTTAAGTATAAATTATTTGTTTTAGTTGTAGTTCATTAGAAGAACATTTTTAATTTGATGTTATTTGTGAAAAAACTTATTTTTAGAGCAGAGATTTGTTATTGCATTGAGATTAATAGAGTATTTCTTTTCTTTATCTATCATTAGATTAATGCTATGTTAAATGTTAATTGGAGACTCCACATTAGAAACCTGTGCAGACAGAAAAATTAGAATGAAGTAAAAGGCAAGATAATGTTCGAGTGAAATATTTAGTGATCAAGGGACGGTCCAATTTCGATCCCAATATGCTTTGCACATGTTCCTCTAATCGTCTGACAACATCCACTTGGTTGAAAAGCCATTGGTGATGGTAGCCTCGCTCCTGTTTCTTACCTCGGTATGCACGTAGAATCACATAATATCAAAGAAACTATATGTGTAATAATACCTTAGATGCGGGGAGCCTTTGATCGGCTTCTTGACTATATTTTCTCCACGAATATTCATCAGTTGGTATATCAGCCACCTTATTACTCACGAATATTCATCAGCTGGTATATCAGCTACCTTATCCTAAAAAAATTTAAGATTATATTACATATATGAATCAGAAATTTATTATATTCAGAAATCAACTATTGTCTAAATAAAAGTGTAAACAAAATGTTAATGAACTTTATCACATTAATCTAAGATTTCAATCTACCAAATCATAACATAATAAAGCAAAAAAAAAATACACTTTGCAACTGAAGCAGCATAATTTCTATCATTATAAACCATGTCAAGACAAAAAAGACAAGACGATAAAATTTAGAAAAGTAGTTTCCATCATTAATCTATCGAAGAGGGGAGATTTTTTTTGTATATGAAGATTGAGAACAATGAGAAGTGAAGTGCGGAGGAAGAGGATTCTTTCTTCAGAGGTCTCAATGGAGGAGTATCTTCAATTAAGGGTTTTTTTTCTCTTAATTAGGGCGTTTACTGAGAAAAGATATTGGCACTAAAATGAAAAAATAAATTGGCGCTGACGGGAAAGAGAGTGATTTACACGACAGGAACAGAAAGAATTCAAGTTTTTCAATGAAAGAAGTTGCAACAATTATTCTTAAAAGCTAAAATTATGAAGTCAACTTGATTTTCATCTCAAGAAAGATTTATCGCAAACTATTCGTGTAATTAACTAATACATGATTATATAATAAATTCTTAAATTAATCACATTTAAAAAAATGACCAAACATACTTTTATTTTCCACGGCAACGCGTGGCCGACAATTACTAGTCAAATGACAAAAGACTAAACAATGATCAAACACAAAATGTATATCAAAGCATCATGAGTAACAAGGTTTATAACCTAGCCGTAAGAAAATATGTCTAGCCGCAGAACGACATGTCTACACTCCTTACAACTAAACTATACAAGAATAATACAAAGTAGATCTAAGATGAATTGTTCTTCAGTCCAGAAGTCTATTTATAGGAGGTAGGGGCACTGGCAATAATGAGTTAGAGTCCAATGGATCTGATTTGGATACAGCTGGAGCAGTTATTCTCCAAGGGGTGCCTCTGTTACGGACCGTATGGGTTGATACAGTCTGTAACCATACGGTGTCTCCACTGGATTTGGTTATCTCCTGGTCTGTAATAGGCTTGACCCCTAACTGGTTCATACGGTTTGTAACAAAACCCCAGAACCGATGATGCGCTCTTCCGATCGACCTGATTCTTGCTCTATATGATGTAAAATAGCCCCAAAATATGGTTCCTACATTAAAACATAAACTTGGGCAATAGTAAGTGAATACAATAATAAATAAAGCATAAAGGCGAGAAAATAAGGCAAAACTCTATGTAATTTCGTCACAAATATGTCTTGATCATGACATGTGAGCCCAAAAATGGTGGGAAGTCACGGCCTAACTCGTGTACAGGTTGAGCCTAGAAGCTCGAGGTCGTCACACAGCTATGGATATATGTGAGCGGAAATGCTTGAGCTAGTGTACCCATTTGCGCCCTACAAACATGCCACACTAGCTAGGATGGAAAAGCTATATGGCCTAACTCGTGTACAGGTTGAGCCTAGAAGCTCGAGCTGGAGAGTCCCTCGAGGTCGTCACACAGCTATGGATATATGTGAGCAGAAATGCTCGAGCTAGTGTACCCATTTGCGCCCTACAAACATGCCACACTAGCTAGGATGGAAAAGCTCTAAAACTAAATCCTAGACACTAAACTATCTCCAAGAAGATAAGTCGAGTGGATTTGAGAGTGTTGAGAAGATATTGAAGTTTATGTTATACTAAATGCACCTCTAATTGAACAAAAACTGAAATTAAATTGCAATTGAAAGTAAATAGATGAGTTTAGAGAAATTTGACACGTGGGATGTTAACGGAGTTTGGCAAAGCAAAGGCCTACGTCTCCGGAGCTTCGCAACCTCAAGTGGTGCGCCTTTCTATTACCCAATACGAAAGGATTACAACTTGTGAACCGTTGAGCCCTTACACACCAAGCGGGAAATCAAACGGCCAACTTAAAGAGATGGGAACAAGGTCTCTTAGTTCAAGCTACTCAAGAGAAACACTCAATAGATCACTCTAATCTAATCTAACTCAAGATTAGTGAAGTGGGTTTGAGGTTGTTTGAGAAATTTTGAAGTTTTAAGCTCTCACAACAATGGAGTAAGCTAAGCTCTCAGAAAATCACTTCTTAGAAGTTTAGGGTCGGCTAAGATGATTTGGGAAGAAAGCCCAAAGCCCTATTTATAGAAACAGCTCAAAAATGAGCTAAATGAGCTAAAACGTTACCAACGTTTTAGTTCAAAATGCGATTTAGGGTTTCAATTTTCTGACAACTCAGCTTATCGATCAAAAACGTTATAACGATTGTATAACATTTGTATAATGTTTTGCACTGTAAAAATCTTGATCAAAAATAGGAATTTCTGAAGCTCAGAATTAATTAAAACGTTACAATGTTTTTATAAACGTTATAACGTTTTTGACTCGATTTTGAATTTGATACAACTGTACTTAACGTTCTGACATTCCTGAAACGTTACAACGTTTTATAAAATGTTTTAACATTTCAAGTTGATTATGTACAGCTGTGCTTCTATAGTTCTGATTGTCTAAAACGTTATAACGTTTTTATAAACGTTACTGATGACCAAGGATTATGTATACTTTTGCCTAGGATTTTATATCAATAACTTGACCAATTTCCATGCATTTAGGTTAATTTAATTTAGTTTAGTGTAGAATTATACCAAGAATCAAGTTACTGCCGAAATCTATTTAAATTTCAGGAAATGGAGCAAATTATAAATCTTCTCGCAAGCTTTCCGAAAAGTGGTAGAACACTAAAAACGGAGTTACGAATAATGAGTTATGCCCATTTGAAGTTTGGCTCACAGCATAAATAGAGGCAGGACGCGGGTCGCGTCTATTGTGATGCGGATCGCGCAGAAAGCAGACAGAGCGGCCGCGCATATATGGAAATTTCAGTTTTCGACATCTTTTCATATTTTGACCATATCTTGATCATACGAACTCCGTTTTAGGCAAATAAAAGCTTGCTGGAAAGAGGACAACGAGATCTACAATTCTAGGAAGGTTATAAATCAGAATTTGTAATGTGCAAATCACAAAAATCATTTTAGAGAGTCATCAGCTGATATGTATTGCCATATCTGATAAGCATAAATTATATACACATTTGATCTAGATTTTATCATAAAAGAACCTCAAATATCTTGTATTTTTTAATATAAAGTGATTAAAATACAGCTGGAATCAAGTTACTGCGGTTATTTGGCTTTTCATTAAAATACACCTAGAATCAAGTTATTGCACCAAATTTACACAGTTTCAACACGATTTCTATTTTTGGCGCTTCATAGATGCATTTTGACAACCAAATGTGGACAAGGCATCCTGGGAAATAATCCAAATATAGCACCCACTAACTCCACTTCCTAGGCTCTTAATTGAGCATGATCCTTGGCTATAAAAGAGGAGGTTCATTCCCATTCAAAATCATTCATTATCTTATTCTCTCTCTCCACATACACAATACTTAGCAATAAATTCTGAAGTAAGGAAAGCTTTCAAGGAAGGAGAAGAAGGGTTTCTTGAGCAAGATTCGGCAAGATTGAGGATTTTGATCCAATAAATAGGGGTGTCAATGGCACCCTTTTACCTGTTTATCCGACCCGTATCGTATCCAAAAACATGGGTAAGGGTAAGATTTTTATTTCGTTAGCTAATCGGGTACGGGTAAGGGTAATGATTTTTTTTCGTTATCTTACCCGTTTTAGTATAAGATAATTTTTAAAAAATAAAATTACATATATAAATATATATTTGTATGAAGATGATACATGATACAATAAAGTTTTTGTATTTTATTAAATTTTCATAATACAAATTAGTTGTATTCATTATTATTTTTTCTTATTTTAAAAATTATTTTATCGAAAATAAAAATTGAAATGTTAATGGCGCTTTTTTATCCGTTTACCCGACCCGTACCATATTCGAAAATACGGGTAAGGGTAAAGATTTTTTTTCGTTATCATAACGGGTACGGGTATGAAAATGTCTCCACCCGACCCATATCGTACCCGTTGACACCCCTACCAATAAAGGGTGTAATCATTTCTTTATTTCATTTCTTCTTACTTTGCCAACTTTTTGTAATTGATCTCTCTAAGAGAGAAGAGTTCTCTCTCTAGGGGTTTAGGTCAATGCATGAACTTGTTTAATTTTATTTTATTCGGTTATTTGTTTTAATTATGATTGTTTTATGGGATTTGATTGTTAATTTCTGTGATTTAATCATTTGTGTTAATTACATAGTTAGTACTTGAATTGTAGTATCCCGTTTTGGATTCGAAAGAACCAAAATTGACTGTGATCAATAGGATAGTACCAAATTATGAATGCAAATACCCTAGATTTAGATTAAGATTGTAACCAATTTAATCTAAGCCGGAACTATAGAAATTAAGGTTAGGGACTTGGTGAAGAACCTAACCGTGAAGTCAAACCCTAATTAGGACATCTCAAATTGAGTCGGGTATTGGTATCATGAACTTAATTGAGAAGTACCAATATTTGAGGAGATGAGAGACTAACAAGAGCTCAATGGGTCTAGGTAGCTAGGGTGAGGGACCTAATCGAGAAGTCTGAATTACCTAGGCATGTTATTAATTTACGAAAGTAACCCTTAATAACATATTAGATTAGAAACCTCATCAAATCATACATGAATTCAAACAAATACCGAATTAATAGAGTTAGCAAGGGATTGTAGACCAGAGACCCCTAGATCTCTAAATCTTGAAAGCAAATCAATTCCTTTCTTTTACTTTTATTTACAATTATTGTTTCAAATTCCTTTCTGTTGAGGCATTTTTGTCGACCTATTGTTTTGGTGTAGACCGACGCGAACGTCTCTGCAGATACACTCCCTCCCTTGAGTAGGTAAAGGGGAGGAAGCTTATTATTTGATTGTGGGGATTCTTTTCCTTCCGACAGGTGCAAGCCCCTGCCGTTAATTACCCTAGGTAGTACCCAGGAACCTCCGATTAAGGGGCTAGACGAAATGACATGACTAGGGTAGGGTATCAGAAGTGCAGTTTAAGAAGAGAGAGTGGTACTGAATCAGAGGGGTAGTACTGATTCAACCCTCGAGGGGCATACTGACGGTGTATGCCTAGGGTTTTCTATAACTTTTATTTAATTTAGGTTTTGCCTAGGATTTTCTAGGGCTTTTGTTTAATTTGAGGTTGCCTATTACATGCAAGGACTTTAGCTGTTTTGAAGGTACCTAGGGTTTTCTAGGGCTTTTGTTTGGAGTGCCTATTTCATGCAAGGACTTTAGCTGATTTGAGGGTGCCTAGGATTTTCTAGGCCTTTTGTTTGGGGGTGCCTGTTTCATGCAAGGACTTTAGCTGTTTCAAGGGTGCCTAGGATTTTCTAGGGCTTTTGTTTGGGGTGCCTGTTTCATGCAAGGGCTTTAGCTGAATTTATGTCATGGGCGACACCGGACTACTTGAGTGGGTGTCTAGAACACTTCGACAGCCTACGGGTCGGACTGGCGCAGAGGGTTTGGACCAGGGCGTATCATGTGCCCGTGGCATCTATAGGGTTTTCCTTCCCTTGGGGTGCCTGTTACATGCAAGGGCTTTAGCTGAATTTATGTATTGTTGGGGTGGTGTGGAAGCCTTTGGTTTGGGTGGCGTGGAAGCCTTTGAATTTAGGTTGGCGTGGAAGCCTTTTATTTGGGTTGGCGTGGAAGCCTTTGCTTGGTTGGCGTGGAAGCCTTTGTTTTGGGTTGGCGTGGAAGCCTTTATTTATTTGGGTTGGCGTGAGAGCCATTGGTTTTGGATTGGCGTGACAGCCTTTCGTTTTGGATTGGCGTGAAAGCCTTTGGTTTGGGTTGCGTGTAAGCCTTTGTATTTGGATGGCGTGGAAGCCTTTATTTGGGTTGGCGTGGAAGCCTTTGAATTTGGGTGGCGTAAAAGCCTTTTCTTGGTTGGCGTGGGAGCCTTTGTTTTGGAGTGGCGTGGAAGCCTTTATTCGGATTTGATTTGGGTTTATTTGGTTAGTTTCGGCTCGCTTTGAGGGTGTTTGGAAACAACGGATTTGCATGCACTATTTTAGACTTAGTATTTTGATCGTAGACCCGATTGATGTGAAATCAACACTCACATCCTTGTAATTGAGATTCTATGACTTTCATGTAGACCATTGGGTCGGATTATAGATAGATAATTTATGGTGAATTTTAGAAGTCGGGGTATGCCTGCTGTCTGGAATCAGCGGACCTTCAGGTACTATTTTGATCAGTTCTCTCTGCTGGAGATACCGATTGAGGTGAAACCAGCGCTCACGTCTTCGTGACTGTGAGCTCTACAGCTTTCATGTGGACCATTAGTACAAACTCTGAATTGGTGATTCATGGTGGATTTTAGAAATGAGAGTACAGCTGCTGTTTGGAGTCAGCGGACCTTTGTGTACTATTTTGTACCAATCTCTCAGCTGAAGAACCCGATCGAGTTGAAACCAGTGCTCACAGATTCTTGACTGAGGGGGTTACATCTTTCATGTGGAATATTTTGTCAGATTATGAACAGATGATTTTTGGTAGCTTTTCGAAGTCGGGACAGCCTTGCAGTTTTCTGCTTTTTAGAGACAGCCGACCTCTGCGCACTGTTTTGGGATTATTTCGCCGTTTGCAAGTGCGATCGATGTGAAATTAGCGCTCAAGGTTCTGTAACTGAAATCTCTACAACTTTCATGTCTTGCCTTTTATAGAATTTGGTGAGCAAGTTGCCCGAACCTGATCTTCAATTCATGTTTCAGCTTCTGAAATTTCTTATTTATTCGTATTGTGTACAACTTTGTTTCTTTTAATATTTTTGTCATTATTCCGTTCAATAATTTCTATCTTTTTTTGTTTAAGAGATAATTTTGGCAGCATTTTGTCTCAATTTTGTTTCATTCGAATATTTTTTTAATGTCTAATTAAGAGGGAATTTCGACAGCATTTCTGCCTCATTCGCACTCGTCATTAGCATAATTGTGGCATCCTACACGCACCGAGTGCTTCGGATCCTTTTTGTTGGCGCCCTACACGCACCGAGTGCTTCGAGCCCATTGAGTCACCCTACCGGCACCCTACACGCACCAAGTGCTTCGAGTCCGATAGTAGCGAGTGTTTGTGTGATGCTGTTGCCCAACCGGCACCCTACACGCACCGAGTGCTTCGAGTCCGGAAGTAGCGAGTGAATTATTTAGAATATTGTTGTTGTGTGATTATGTTTTGAGGTTCGTTTGTGAAGTGGTGTCTGTGATTGTAGTATTTGGGATTTAGGATTTTCGGTATTTTGTGGTGGAAGGTTGTAATATTCGTTTTGATTTTTGATTGTTTGTGGAGTTTGTGGTTTCTGAAGGAATGCGGAACAGTCACTGTTTTTGCTATATTTCACTGATGGTAACTCGGATTTGGGGGATTTTGGTTTCTATGTATTCATGACTCAGGGATTTACAACTTTCGTGTAGAACGTTGTTTCAGATTTTGGACGTACGATTTTCAGTCTTATGTGGAAGTGGTGTGACCGGTTCAGTTCGGTTCCAGTTTTGAGTACGGGTAGCAGTCACGATTTTCGCCAGATCTCAGCGCTTAGAACTCCGATTTGGGTGATTTCTGTGGCTGTGGTTTCAAGACTCAGAGAAATAGCACTTTCTTGTAGAACATTTGTCCAGATTCTGGGTGTATATTTCCGTATAAGGGTTTTAGTGAGAGGCACGAGTTACTATTTGGGCAGAATTTTGGTATAGTTTTTTTTGAGGGGGGTGTTGTCTTCTTCTTTTCATGCTCTAGGGGTATTTTATAGATGAAGAAGGTGCCTTGGCTGCCAAGGGGTGCCTTGATGTAGCCTAGCTGTCCAAGAGTAATGGCGTCGATGGATCTTAGCCATGAATCACGCCATATTAATTTCAGTCCTTAAAAGCAGCACATTAATTGAGAATCAGTCATTCATCAAATCTTTTGGACGATATAAATTCGTTTTCTGCAATTTTGTACAACATAAAGGTTGTAGATCTTGGTCCCACCTTTCCAACGCATATTCATATGCTCAAATCGGAGTTGATATGACTCAGCTGTGACCAATCTACTCCAGACGGTCCAGATTTCCAGAGCAAGCTGTAACGGCAATATTTGTACCTCACTTTGTACGAACCTTATGATCATGATCCGTCCAGATTTATGATTTCATTCCTTCATAAATGTTGTAGGTATCGTCGTCTAGGTTTCATATAAATTTAGATCATCTAAATTGGAGTTAGGATGACCGATATATGGTTGAAATACTAACAGCTGTCGGGGCTGTCCAAATCATAGAGATGGACATTTTGGGTTATGTTGGATTGCCATGGGCCCTTGATGCTAAGTTAGGTCCATCTTGGATATTTTATGGTATCTCAAGTAAATTTTAGAGCGCCATACTGCATGTTATATTTTATGTGTCACAATTTTAGGGTAAAACACTTTCTTTTGGGTATTGAACCCAACCTTAGGAATCGTTAGAATACAACCCCCAATTTACTTTTATTGCACTTTACTTTATTTTATTTTCTGAAATTTATTACTAAAGTTTAAGCATAGTAATTAAACACACTCCCTGTGGATCGATACCCGATAATATACTACACGATAGGATTGTATATTTGCAATCTGAACCGAAAGTGTATTTAGGGTTAAAAGGTATATCTCATTGTACTGAAGTTTTTTACCATACCCTTTGGACGTATCAAGTTTTTGGCGCCGTTGCCGGGGAGTATATTTTAATTCTAATTTTTTACTTTACAAATTTATTTTAGATTTTTGTTTTCTTTGTTTGAGAACTAACCTTACTTCTTTTTCAGCTTTCTATGAGCTTTGGGAGAACCCCTTTAGGAACGCTTTATTACGAAGAAGAAGAATACTCAAGCATGGCTACCCAATCCCTACCCATCAACTTCAATAACCACGTAGAGAATCCAGTTTTCGAACAAGACGACCAAAACGCACAAGGCAACCGAGATGATATATCCGTTCATGACGAAAGTTCCCGCGTACGAGTAACACTATCTCCTAACGGGAACCACAACAACCACAACAACAATAACAATAATGGAAACGGAAATGGCCGTAACCGTCAACAAGGCCACCGCTTCGGTTTCATTCCTCATGGCCAAGATCCACGCGACATCAAGCCCTCTCTCATCCACCTACTTGGCCAAAATCAGTTCGGAGGAGCCCTAAATGAAGATCCACATGCTCATTTGGCGGTTTTCGAAGAACATTGTGGCACTTTCGCTCGAGAAGGGGATGATCTAGACAACCTCAAACTCAAATGCTTCTACTTGTCCCTCCAAGACAATGCGAGAACGTGGCTAAGGACCGTCAACCGGGACCATATTGAAACATGGGACGACATAGAGAAGTTATTCTTAGGAAAATACTTTCCTCCATCCAAAACCCAACATTTTCGGACGAAGATCACAACGTTCAAGCAAGCCGAGGGGGAGTCTCTAACTGAGGCATGGGATCGATGGGCGGAGCTCCAACGCTTGTGCCCTAACCATGGCCTTGACATGTGGTTGTTTTTCCAATTCTTTTATGGAGGTTGCACTATAGCTACTAAGACTCATTTAAATTCAGCTGCAGGGGGAAACATGTCACGAATGGATCCGGCACAAGCCACGGCAATGATTGAGGATATGGCGATCAACCAAAGGGAGTGGACGGCCGAGCGAGGGGGACGAGCCCAAACCACATCGGGAATCATGAAGGTCGACGAGGTTACCGCCCTGAGAGCACAAATGGAGGCCTTACAACACCAAATAGCACAAATACATAACGTCAAATCCATGACGAAGAAGGCTCTGTGCGGCATATGTGGTGAGACGACTCATATCACCGCCGATTGCCAAGTCCTTATAGAAGGCAACGAGGTAGAACAAGCGAACGCCATGTTCTATAATCAAGGTAATAAGAGGAACGACCCAATCTACAACAAGGTTAGGCAGAATGATAATTTCAATTCAAATTCATACAACCCTAACACAAGGTGGAACCATCCGAATTTCAAATGGAGGACCGAGAATGACAATTCCAGCCAATTCCAAGGTAATTCTAACCAATACCGGTCGAACCAAAACTCATACCAAGGTCCTTCCCAAAACTCCAAATTAGAAAAGATGATCGAAGACCTTGCACTCTCTCAAAAAGAGAGAGTGAACAAATAAGACGAGTATATCAATTACCAAAGAAACACCAACACGGATGTTTCGGATTCCTTGAGGGAATTGAAGAAGAAGTTTGAGTTCTTAGACACCAAGACCTCAATGCTAGAAACACAAGTTGCACAACAAGCGTCTTCGTCATTCCGACAACAAGGCACACTACCGGGCAAGCCGGACATCAACCCTAGGGAGCAAGCAAAGGCAATAACCTTGAGGAGCGGCACGGGATACGAAGGACCCAAGATGTCCATCATTGAAGAGCAACACCAACCACCAAAGGAGGCACAACAACCCCCAGCTCCTCTCAATGCGGAAACACCGACATCGAAAGAATCTCAAGAACCGGGTAATTTTATCCCGGCAAAGTTAAAACCTACTGAAACTCCTAAGTATATTCCACCACATAGGTTTATACCCTTTCCTCAAAGGTTGGTAAAGCACAAACTTGACCAACAATATGCCAAATTCGCGGAACACCTCAAGAAATTGAATATCACCATCCCTTTTACCGAGGAAATTACTTACATGCCCGCTTATGCAAAATTCTTGAAAGACATACTATCTAACAAAAGATCAATTGAGGAAGTAGGCATAGTATCCCTTAATGAGGAGTGTAGCGCTCTTTTCTTAAACAAGCAACCTCCGAAATTGAAGGACCCCGGGAGTTTTGCAATTCCATGTATAATTGGTGATACCAAATTCGAGAGGTGCCTATGTGATTTGGGTGCAAGTGTGAGCCTTATGCCAAAGACCGTGTATCAAAGGCTCAATCTTGCTGACTTGAAATCCACAAGAATGTCACTACAACTAGCCGATAAGACCGTACGCTACCCCGAGGGGATTGCGGAAGACGTGATTGTTATGATAGGTAAGTTCTTTGTCCCGGTGGATTTTGTGGTAGTTGAAATGGAGGATACCCATACCCCCTCCTATTGGGACGGGATTTTCTAACAACAGCCGATGCAAACATAAGTGTCAAAGAAGGAAAAATATCCTTTGACATTAGAGGCTAAAAGGTAAATTTTCACATGTTTAATGCCATTAAATTCCCTTCAAATGACAATGATTCTATTTGTAAATTGGATGTTTTATATTCAATTTTAGCTACTCATGAGGAGGAAGAGATGGTGAATGAACAACTCGACCCATATCTAGAAGAAACCAGGTCTGAAAATGAGGCAATTGGTGAAAATTTTCCCGAGTGCGGATGGAACACCCGCACTGCAGATGGAATGAGCCGCACTGAGCCCCCTGAAGCTACAGATTTGACTTCCCTAGGCCAGTGCGTCCGCACTGACCATCTAGTGCGGGTCAGCCACCCGCACTCAGCAATTTCTGCTTAGAATTATGAAGTTTCGACCGATTCCCCTGCACCGAAAGTCGAGCTTAAACCACTACCACCTACCCTTCACTATGAATACTTGGGGGAAGATAAAACATACCCGGTGATTGTCAATTCCGAGCTTAACAAAGAACAAACCGAGAAGCTTCTACACGAGCTAAGGCTACATCAGAAGGCAATCGGATACACAATCGATGACCTAACCGGTGTAAGTCCATCCCTTTGCATGCATAGGATCCTAATGGAGGATGACCACAAATCCACCATTGAAGCTCAACGAAGGCTCAATCCGAATCTTAAGGAGGTGGTGAAGAAGGAAATCCTCAAACTACTTGATGCCGGCATCATCTACCCGATTTTCGACTCCAAATGGGTCAACCCGGTCCATGTAGTACCTAAGAAGGGAGGCACAACGGTGGTGAAGGGCGAAGATGACAAAATGATTTCTACGAGAGTAGTCACCGGATGGAGGATGTGCATCGATTACCGAAAACTCAACAATGCAACAAGGAAGGATCACTTCCCTCTACCATTCGTGGATCAAATGCTCGAACGGCTAGCCAATCACACACACTTTTGTTACTTAGATGGGTACAGGGGATTCTTTCAAATCCCCATACACCCCGAGGACCAAGAGAAGACGACTTTTACTTGCCCTTACGATACTTTTGCGTACCGAAGGATGCCGTTTGGTCTATGCAATGCCCCCAGCAACCTTCCAAAGAGGCATGATGGCTATATTTTTCGATCTATTGGAGACTTTCATGGAAGTCTTCATGGATGACTTTTCAGTTTTTGGTATTTCTTTTGATGATTGCTTATCTAACCTAATTAAAGTTTTAGAACGTTGTGAGCAGGTCAATCTAGTGTTAAACTAGGAGAAGTGCCACTTCATGGTGCAAACGGGGGTTGTCCTAGACCACGTTGTGTCTTCCAAAGGCTTAGAAGTCGACAAAGCAAAAGTTGAAGTGATTGAGAAACTACCATATCCAACTTGTGTCAAGGATGTGAGAAGTTTCCTAGGGCATGCCGGGTTCTATCGACGGTTTATCAAGGATTTTTCCAAAATTTGTAAACCTCTTACCAATCTAACTATGAAAGATGCAGAATTTAACTTTGATAAACCTTGCATGAATGCTTTTGATAGGATTAAGAAGGAGCTAATCTCAGCCCCAATACTCCGACCACCTAATTGGGAGATGCCATTCGAGATTATGTGTGATGCAAGCGATTTCGCCGTTGGGGCTGTACTAGGACAAAGGATCGACAACAAGCCACATGTGATCTATTATACGAGCAAGGTCCTAGATGAGGCACAAATGAACTACACAACCACGGAAAAAGAGTTCTTAGCCGTCATATTCACTATCAACAAATTCCGACTCTACTTGGTGGGATCCAAGGTGGTTGTGTACACCGATCATGCGGCAATCTGATACCTTCTAAGAAAAAAGGATGCCAAACCACGCCTAATCTGATGGATTCTTCTACTCCAAGAGTTCGACCTAGAAATAAAGGATAAGAAGGGAACCAAAAATTCAGTGGCGGACCATCTCTCACGCCTTACCATTGAATCGAAAGAGGAGGACATGCCCATTGATGATTCATTCTTAGACGAACAACTATGTGCAGTCAACAACCTCGAGGCGCCATGGTATGCGGATTTTGTCAACTACCTTACATGCGGTATAATACCTCCATGTCTAACTTATCAACAACGGAAAAAATTCTTTTCGGATGCAAAAAATTACTTTTGGGATGAACCGTTGTTGTTTAAGTTAAGGGTGGATGGTATCCATAGAAGGTGTGTATCCCGAGAGGAAACCGAACAAATTCTTCATTGTTGCCACTCATCCGCCTATGGAGGACACGCTTCAACCGATAAAACCGCCACCAAAGTTCTACAAGCAGGGTTCTTTTGGCCCACACTCTTTCAAGACGCAAGGGAGTATGTGCTTAGGTGCGACAAATGTCAAAGAATCGGGAACATATCAAGAAGACATGCAATGCCCCTAAACGCCATACTAGAAGTCGAATTATTTGATGTTTGGGGGATCGACTTTATGGGTCCCTTTCCGAGTTCTTGCAACAACAAATACATACTTGTGGCGATAGATTACGTGTCAAAATGGGTAGAAGTCGAGGCTAGCCCAACCACCGACTCCGCCGTGGTAAGAAAACTCTTTAAAAAGATTATTTTTCCTAGGTTCAGAGTGCCCCGAGTGGTGATAAGTGATGGTGGATCTCATTTCATCAACCGCCAATTTGACGCTCTACTACTCAAGTATGGAGTCAAGCACAAGGTGGCCACACCATACCATCCACAAATGAGCGGCCAAGTCGAGGTGTCTAACCGTGAGATAAAAAGCATCCTCCAAAAGGTGGTGAATACATCAAGGAAGGATTGGTCACTCAAATTAGACGAATCACTTTGGGCATACCGAACCGCTTTCAAAACACCCATAGGTATGACTCCTTTCAAACTTGTGTATGGAAAAACGTGCCATTTGCCGGTTGAGTTTGAGCATAAAGCTTATTGGGCGATAAAAACCCTAAACCTCGATATGAGGGCCGCCGGTGAGAAAAGGATCCTCAACCTACACGAATTGGAGGAATTACACCTCAATGCGTACGAAAATGCCAAACTATAAAAGGAGAAGACGAAGAGATGGCACGACAAATGCATAATAAGGCGAGAATTTAAGGAGGGAGATACGGTTTTATTGTACAACTCAAGACTCCAACTCTTTCTGGGAAAGTTAAGATCAAGATGGACCGGGCCATACAAGGTAAAAAAGGTGTTCAACCATGGCGCAATTGAAATTTTGAGCAATAAAAGCGGACCATTCAAGGTGAATGGGCATCGCCTCAAACATTTTAATTATGCAAGTACAATAGGCGAGGAAGAAAGGTTTCGCTTGGATGATCCCCAACCTCAATAGTGAGCACGAATCATGTCGAGCTCACGACGTAAAATTGAGCGCTTCTTGGGAGGCAACCCAAGGTTTTTCTTTACTTTCTGCAATTTATTTTTACTTAATTTACTTTCCAATTTTCGAAATTTACAATTAACTAACCTTGGAAGACTTTGCCGACGAAAAAATGTTAAAATTTCCTCCAATGCGGATGGAGCACCCGCACTACGGATGGGATGAGCCGCACCCGAGGTAAGCTTTTCAATTTTTTTCCAAAATTCAAAATTTTTTTGTCGGTGTGGATGGAGCATCCGCACCCGTGCATCTCTTTAAACCCGCTCCTTCTCCATTTTTTTCGCGCCTTTTTGTTTTCTCAACTCAAAACTCCGATTTTCTCTCTTCTAAACCCGAAAACTTCCTCCTCTATCACTTTCTTCTTCTCCTCTCCCTTCTCCACTATCTTTCTCTTCCCCTTCTCCCTATTTCTTCTCCAAAACCCGAGTTCAACTTCTCTCAAGCCAATCAAGCGGGATTTTCGCTAAAACTCGGATTTCTTCATATTTTCTTGGAATTTTCGCGATCTACAACTAGGTTTGATGTTTCCTTACCCTTAATTTCATTTATTTATAGTTAGATCTGTGAAATGGTACCAAAAATCAAAGAAATTGACCAAAATTGGAAAAAACGGTTAAAACCACCCTAGTGCGGATGGGTCCACCCGCACTCATGCCAGTGCGTCCGCACCAACCTTGTAAAACCCAAACAAAATCTGGTTAAGTCCCCAGTGCGGATCAACCAACCGCACTGCGGATGAAAGTGCATCCGCACTAGGCTCGGGAAAAACTATAACTGAGCCACATTGAACCAAGTGCGGGTGAGGCCACCCGCAGTGCGGATTGAAACCACCCGCACTGATCCCCAAATACATCAAATTCTTCGTAATTTTAACTCATTCCATTTTTTTGCAGTTAAGATGGCGACAAGGGCATCTAAGCGTGCAAGGAGCGGCAAGGGAAAGGGTCAACAAAGCAATCCATCCATTCCATATCCACCCGCCTTGGAGTTGAATGCTAACCAACAACTCCGGAAGATCGCGCTCGAGACCCATAGAACTCTCGAACCATCTCGATGGATCTGTCGGTTTGCTCTTGATCAGTTGGGACTCACCGACACGGTTCAAATGCTCACCGACCGCCTTGGATTGTGGGAATTCCTATGTGACGAGGTCGACACTTACTGAGCCATCACCATCGAATTCCTATCCTCCTACGAATTTGATCGGGCCTCCAGAACCATGAGCTTCAACCTTGGGGGCCATTATGTATCATTACACACCACCGAGCTACTGGAGTTATTCGACTTAAGCCGAGACAATTTGGACCAAATGCGAACTACCCTCGGATTCTTCCATGACATGAATGAGCACCAATTTCGCCTCCTAATGATGGATGATGTCCTCAATGATCAGCGGGTTAAGAACATCTCTCACCCGGCGATTCGTTATCTCCAACGGGTACTTTCTCACACTCTTTTTGCTCGAGGGGAGACCACTTCGGTCTTCAACGAAGGGGAGATGACCTATATTTGTAGCATGCTTCGACGTAACAATGGGGAGATGGTGTATATGCCACACATCACCTACAACCGTGCCAAACACATCAAAACTGTGGCTAACAACATTCAACCAGGCGGTGTAGTGCGGTATAATTACAAAGATTGCTCGAGTACTACACATACCAACCGGAGATGATGTAGTACCAGGTTACACTTTTGTAGACCTTGAAGGATTAGTGAGAGCAAGGCTTATCCGATACGATAATGCCCAAGAAGCATGGATAAATCTGGCAGTGAACAATATCCGGCACCGTTTGCCTCTCCAAACTAGCCTCGACCCGATGAACTACCCCCACATGGAAGATTGTCGATCCTCCACTTGCCCCACAAGAACAACCACCACAGCCACCAGTTATTGACCAAGCTCCACAACAAGTCCACCCCGATGCAGCTACACAAGGAGGAATAACAATGCAGCAAATGTGGGACTTCATGCAAATCATGCAGACTTCCATCAACAACCTCAACCTTAACATCAACATCCGCATGGATGCGTTTGATCAACGTATGGATGAGGTGGAGACCCATGCCGCAGCAGCTTACCACTATGCCCGTAAGGGATTCATGAGCAACAATCCTAACTATGAGGATGATCCACCGACACCGCCTCACCAAAGAAGGGCTGCTCGAAGGATGGAGGCAGAGTTGGCAAGACAATGCGCCGAGGAAGCGGCCGTTCAAGCCGCACAAGAAGCAGAGGCGGCTGCAGCTCAACAAGGTGATGGAGAGGAAGAGGAGCCTATGGATGACATGGATGCGGAGGATTGATCGCGCACACCACCACCACCTCTATCTAGACCAGAATATCGTGTTTTTTCTCATTTACTTTTGTTTATTTTTATGCATTGGGGACAATGCTTAATTTAAGCTTGGGGGATGGGAACAAATTGTTTATTTTTGTGTTTATTTTTTCAGAATTTTAGGATTTATAACCTTGTTTTTTACTTGACCATGATTAGGATTTGTGATTTTGAACTTGAATGATTGAAAATGCGAATTTGTCAATATGTTTTACTAGGTTATGAAAAATAGAGTCTTGCATAATTGAACTTAATTGTTTGAAAATGCATAAAGTATAAAATCATGTTTAATTTTTGTGTTAAAAGTTCGCAAAAATAAAACCTTTGATAAATTTGAGTGATTGACGGAAACTAGATATTTTGATGCGAATTTTAACGAGTTTTTAGTAATACTCTAGAAATAATTACAAATAACCCCATACTTTGGCGAAAAACTTTGTGGAAATAAAGGTTTAAGAAAATGAAAACTTAGGGATTTAAATTTTTTTGAAAATACGACTTGTTTGTGAAAAATGAATTTAGAAAGATCAGGATATCCATAGGTATGATTCAATGCCTAAGGATGTGTGTATTCATGATATTTTGCAAAAATATTGAAAAAATGTTTAAAATTGAAAATTTTTAGAAAAGAGATTCTGCTTGCTTATGTTACGGCGACATGACATACTTGTAGCAATAAATCATTGACACTTTGCTCCGCTAGTTTGCCCGATAAAGTGACCGGGTTCGCACTAAACATGTGAGTTCGTGTCATGAAAGGATTGAACCAAGAGCAATGCAAAATGCACTTTTGAATTAAAACGGTTAGGTATGGTTAACTACTTATAACTAACCGGTTTTGTTCTAAGGATAAAGAATTATAGTGTCATAGAATAAAAAGCAATAAAAGAAGAAAGGAATTTTGCAAATATCAACACACGAAGTCCGCGAATTTCTAGCCTAAGCTTGTTTCAAGCTTGGGGGATTTTTGAAAGAATTTTCACAAAATAAGTATGAAGTTTTCATAATAAGTTTAGATGTTCGAAGTTTACAAATTCTAAGTCTTTAAGGAAGTAGAAGTTAGAGTAAGCAAATTGTGGGGTGAAGCATGATTAACCAAGGGTTGCACTTTAGATTTGTAAAAATTTACATTGAGATTTTTAAATTTTGTCAAGATCATACAAATTTTTCGAAAGTTCGAGAAATGTATACTTGATATAGGGTTAAATTAAAGATCGAATTCTAGTTTAAGTTTAGATGTTGCTTGGGGACAAGCAATGTTCAAGCTTGGGAGATTTTGATAAGCATAAATTATATACACATTTCATCTAGATTTTATCATAAAATAACCTCAAATATCTTGTATTTTTTAATATAAAGTGATTAAAATACACCTGAAATCAAGTTACTGCGGTTATTTGGCTTTTCATTGCAAGAAATGATGACAAATGGCGAAAATACCCCTCAGTGCGGATCAACCACACGCACTGCAGATCAATGCAGCCGCACTGAGTACTTAGCCGCATTTTCAACATCCAAGCGCTGCGCAGGAAATTTTCCCGAGCCTAGTGCGGATGAGCCCAGCTGCACTCACTACTTGGCCGATTTCAGAAACTTCACAAAAGCATTATCCACACGCAGTGCGAGTCATCCATCCGCAGTTCCACCCGCACTCAAATAATTCGCATAAGTTAAATAAGGAAACTTAGACTCAGTGTGGGTGAGACCATACGCAGTGCATATCAACCATCCGCACTGGACCCGCAGAAAGCCAAATTTACACAGTTTCAACACGGTTTCTATTTTTGGCGCTTCATAGACGTGTTTTGACAACCAAATATGGACAAGGCATCCTGGGAAACAATCCAAATATAGCACCCACTAACTCCACTTCCTAGGCTCTTAATTGGGCATGATCCTTGGCTATAAAAGAGGAGGTTCATTCCCATTCAAAATCATTCATTATCTTATTCTCTATCTCCACACACACAATACTTAGTGATAAATTCTGAAGTAAGGAAAGCTTTCAAGCAAGGAGAAGAAGGGTTTCTTGAGCAAGATTCGGCAAGATTGAGGATTTTGATCCAATAAAGGGTGTAATCATTTCTTTATTTCATTTCTTCTTACTTTGCCAACTTTTTGTAATTGATCTCTCTAAGAGAGAAGAGTTCTCTCTCTAGGGGTTTAGGTCAATGCATGAACTTGTTTAATTTTATTTTATTCGGTTATTTGTTTTAATTATGATTGTTTTATGGGATTTGATTGTTAATTTCTGTGATTTAATCATTTGTGTTAATTACATAGTTAGTACTTGAATTGTAGTATCCCGTTTTGGATTCGAAAGAACCAAAATTGACTGTGATCAATAGGATAGTACCAAATTATGAATGCAAATACCCTAGATTTAGATTAAGATTGTAACCAATTTAATCTAAGCCAGAACTATAGAAATTAAGGTTAGGGACTTGGTGAAGAACCTAACCGTGAAGTCAAACCCTAATTAGGACATCTCAAATTGAGTCAGGTATTGGTATCATGAACTTAATTGAGAAGTACCAATATTTGAGGAGATGAGAGACTAACAAGAGCTCAATGGGTCTAGGTAGCTAGGGTGAGGGACCTAATCGAGAAGTCTGAATTACCTAGGCATGTTATTAATTTACGAAAGTAACCCTTAATAACATATTAGGTTAGAAACCTCGTCAAATCATACATGAATTCAAACAAATACCGAATTAATAGAGTTAGCAAGGGATTGTAGACCAGAGACCTCTAGATCTCTAAATCTTGAAAGCAAATCAATTTCTTTCTTTTACTTTTATTTACAATTATTGTTTCAAATTCCTTTCTTTTGGGTATTGAACCCAACCTTAGGAATCGTTAGAATACAACCCCCAATTTACTTTTATTGCACTTTACTTTATTTTATTTTCTGAAATTTATTACTAAAGTTTAAGCATAGTAAATAAACACACTCCATGTGGATCGATACCCGATAATATACTACACGATAGGATTGTATACTTGCAATCTGAACCGAAAGTGTATTTAGGATTAAAAGGTACATCTCATTGTACTGAAGCTTTTACCATACCCTTTGGACGTATCAATATCTGACGAGATCTTGATTGATTCACCTTCCATCCTTGGTTGCTTGCTCCCCAAGTCACAAAATAGCCATAAATAAGGGGGAGGCAGTAGGAGGAAGGGGATCTCTCCTCTTTGGAAGTGATCTTTACACAACCACCATTATTCTTCACTTTGTTTCGAGGGTTTAGAAGGAGGAGGCTCGGCAGGAAGCTTGTCTTCATCGGGTTTTATCATTTCATTATGAACTCTCTTTTCATCACTTGTTTTATTTGTTTTTTTATCATGTCTGAGTAGTTTATTTAGTTTCTAGGGTTACGATGTAGTCGGATACTCTGTTTTATTATGCATGTTGTTTGAATTTGTGTTTATTTGTTTGAGTACTATTTTAATTGCTTAGTTGAAATTGTTTGAATGATTCTTGTTGTCTACTGTTAGATGTCTATAACATCTTTTCTAGTATTTTGGCCTTAATGTTTCTTGCAATGAAACTAAGTATCTGAGGTAGGATTTCGAGCCGTGAGGCGAGACCAAATAGTAATTGAGAGGTGAACTTTTTCATTATTCGAGAGATAATGGATGCCTTTAGTAAACCTGACAAATAACTTAGGTTGAATACCAATAAACGAGAGTTTAGAGTTGGAAACCTAAGAAGGTAAAATTGCATTTCTGTTACCAAGTTTATTAAGCCAACAAACGAGAGTTGAGGTTTAGGAACATTAGGTACGGTCAGTAGAACCTTACACAAAGAAACAACGCAGAAACAGAAGCATGCTGAATTAACTCGAGGCCCACGCACGTAGAAGTGACGCAGCCCGCGTCTGGTGCTAAGAGGCAGAGTTGAAGATGAAATCTGAAACCCTGGAAACGCCTTTTTATTATTGATTTAAACCAAGTTTATTTTCTTCCTTGTAGTTAATTACTGTTGTTGAACTATTTTGGAAACATAAATACCCAAACCAACTTTTCTCACTTCTAGTCTTTATATCTGATTTAAAACCAAACTTTACTTTCTGTCATTTATTTCTCTCAATTGAACTTAGGAAATTAAACAAACCAAATCAACCTTTTCAAACTTCTAGTACCTAATTAACTTAAGTAGAGTCCAATTTATATTTGAACCGTCCTGTAGATCGATACCTGATTTTACTACACGATAGGATTGTGCACTTGCAGTCCTAATCGGAAGTTAACTCAAGGTTTAAAAGGTATAGCTTGCTATACTGAAACTTTGTGATACACTTTTGTGCGAACAGTTACCAACGTTTTGGATTCCTTCTGCGTTTGATCAAGTTGTGCTGAAAACGTTATAACGTTTTACCAAAGTTTTAGTAACGTTTGTCCCTGTTTAAACAGCCTCAAACTTACTTTACCAAGCTTCTGATTTTACAATTTGTGTTCTTGATAAGAAACTTCGCCTGTGTAGTTTCTGCACAGTCTGTCCCAAGCCAGGATAAAGGAGGAGGGTTCGTGATAGGCTTGGCGAGCCAGCGGTAAAAAACCAGCCATTCTCTTATGAAATGAAACCCATAGATATTTCGTTGGGGCGTAACCTCATAGCGACGCGCCATATCGGAACCCAGGTGTGGTGTTAAATGAGCAAGGGTCGGGTCGTCACCTCATTAGTGGCGTGCGCGCTACATCGGCGCCCGAATGTAGTGATAAATGAGCAAGGGTCTTTGCACCTTACTCGACGGGTGCGGGGGGCAAGGAAGCTAGCCGAGGAAAGTAGGATTAGTTTAGGTAGTTCGAATGTAGGGACTTTAACAAGTAAGCTAAGAGAGATAGTTGATACTGCGATTAGGAGACGTGTAAATATCTTATGCGTTCAGGAGGCGAAGGAGGTGGAGGATACAGGCTTCAAACTATGGTATACAGGAAAAGAGAGAAACAAGATTGGGGTGGGCATCTTAGTTGATAAGAGCCTCAAGAACGGAGTTGTCGACGTTAGGAGACAAGGGGATAGGATCATTCTAGTTAAGTTGGTAGTTGGGGATAAGGTTTTGAACGTCATTAGTGCGTATGCCCCACAAGTAGGTTTAAGTGAGGCTACCAAGAAGGAATTTTGGGAAGATCTTGATGGCATGGTTAGAGGGGTGCCTAGTAGTGAGAAACTTTTCATAGGAGGAGATTTTAACGGCCATGTTGGTACAACTAGTGGGGGATTTGAGAGGGTGCATGGAGGTTTTGGATATGGCGATAGGAACCAAGAAGGAGAAGAGATCTTGAATTTCGTCGTAGCTTATGACCTCATGTTAGCTAACACCTTCTTTAGAAAGAGACAATCCCGTATAGTTACCTTCAGTAGTGGTCAACACTCTAGTCAGATCGATTTTGTCCTTACTAGGAGAGAGGACAAACGAGCTTGCGTAGATTGTAAGGTGATACCTGGAGAATGTGTTGTTTCACAACACCAGCTTCTGGTATCCGATTTTCATCTTTGGATACGTGTTCAGCAGGACAAAGGCGCCAGAATCACAAGGACAAAATGGTGGAAGCTCAACGGGGACGCCTCACGGGTGTTTAAGGATAGGGTGATTGGAGAAGGGGCATGGAACATAGAAGGAGAAGCAAATCGCATGTGGGAGGAGATGGCAACTTGCGTTCGAAAGGTGGCTATGGAGGTGTTTGGAGTGACAAGAGGAAATAAACGAGAACCTAAAGATACTTGGTGGTGGAACGAGGACATGCAAAAGGCTATCAAGGAGAAAAAGGAATGCTACAAATGCTTGCATCATCACAGGAGTGAGGACAACATTCAAAAGTTCAAAGCGACAAAAAAGAACGCAAAGAAGGCGGTGAGTGAAGCAAGGGGTCGTGCGTATGACGATCTATATCAGAAGCTAAGTATGAAAGAGGGCGAAAAGGACGTCTATAGGATAGTTAAACTCCGCGAGAGGAAGACGAGAGACTTTAATCAAGTTAAATGCATTAAGGACGAGAATGGTGAACTTCTGGTGAAGGATGACGAGATAAATAATAGATGGAGAGCATACTTCGACAAGCTATTCAATGGAGAGGATGATAGCACCACGATCGAGTTGGATGACACTTTTGATGACACCAACAGAAGATTTGTTCGGAGAATTCAAGAGTCTGAGGTGAAGGAGGCGTTAAAAAGGATGAAAGTATGCAAGGCGTTGGGGCCTGATAACATCCCTATCGAGGTATGGAGGTGCCTTGAAGACGTAGGAGTAGCTTGGCTAACTCAATAGCATTTTCAGATTAAACAAGATGCCTGACGAGTGGAGGAGAAGCATATTAGTACCAATCTTCAAGAATAAGGGAGATATTCAAAGTTGTACAAATTATAGAGGAATTAAGCTTATGAGTCATACAATGAAGCTTTGAGAGAGAGTCATCGAGCATCGCTTAAGAAAAGTTACAAGCGTTACGAAGAACCAATCTGGTTTCATGCCTGGGAGGTGACCACGGAGGCGATTTTCTTGACGAGACAACTTATGGAGAGATATAGGGAGAAGAAGAAGGATCTACACATGGTATTTATTGACTTGGAAAAAGCGTACGACAAAGTACCGAGGAATGTTATGTGGTGGGCTCTTGAAAAGAAGAAAGTTCCAACAAAGTATGTTACCCTCATCAAGGATACGATGATGTTGTGACTAGTGTCAGAGCATGCAATAGCGAAACCAATGACTTTCCTCTTAAGATAGGACTACATCAAGGGTCAGCTTTGAGCCCCTACATTTTTTCCCTAGTGATGGACGAAGTTACAAGGGACATACAAGGGGAGATCCCTTGGTGTATGCTCTTTGCTGATGATGTGGTGCTAATCGACGAGAGTAAGATAGGAGTTGATAGGCAACTAGAGCTGTGGAGACAAATTCTAGAATCGAAGGGTTTTAGACTTAGTAGGACTAAAACCGAGTATATGAGGTGCGAGTTCAGTGGTGTCCGGTCAGATGATGGAGATGTCACTTTGGCTGAACAAGTAGTGCCTAGGAAGGACACCTTTCGATATTTAGGGTCGATGTTGCAGAGTGATGGTGAGATTGATGAAGATGTTAGTCATAGGATTCGAGCGGGGTGGGTCAAATGGCGACAAGTATCTGGCATTCTATGTGACAGAAAAGTTCCCCAAAAGCTCAAAGGCAAGTTCTACAGGACGGCTATCAGACCTGCGATATTATATGGTGCAGAATGTTGGGCTACTAAAAGGAAACATGTTCAGAAGATAAGTGTAGCAGAGATACGTATGTTGCGTTGGAGTTGTGAGCATACAAGACGGGACCGCATCAAAATGATGATATACGTGACAGACTTGGGGTATCACCGATTGAAGAGAAGATCATCCAAAATCGTTTGAGATGGTTTGGACATCTCCAAAGGAGGCCTCTTGAAGCACCGGTGCGTACTGGAATTATAAGGTGTATCGAAAACACAAGGAGAGGCAGAGGTCGTCCACGATTGACATGGGACGAAGTAGTAAAAAGAGACTTGAAGGAGTGGAATATAACTAAGGAGTCGGTTTCGGACAGGAGCGCGTGGAAGCTAGTGATCCACGTACCAGAACCATGACCTAGTGCTGGTTAGGGATTATTTAGATATAGTATTATAGGTCTTAGGTCATAGGAGTAGGAAGTTGGAGTCTATGATGTAAGCTAGGACTTTGACCTCTACGATTAGGTAGAATATAGTTAATATTAGTATTAGTATTATTACTATCACTTTCACTTTTACTTTTATTTTTATTACTTTTATTTTATGACTACTTTATTATTACTTATCTTTATTGTTTGAGTGTGATTGGGTTTCATTTCTAGCCTACCCCAACTCGTTTGGGACTAAAGGCTTGGTTGTTGTTGTGTTGTTGTTGTTGTTGTGTTCTTGATAAGAGTCTTCATGATTTCTTCAGTCCAAGTATTCCATAATGCAATTCCATTTGACTTGAACCTACATATCTTTCAAAAATAGAAGAAATCATAAAATTCAATAATTGTATGTTTTTTGCAAATTAGTCAAATAGACGAAAAAGATTATTGCACGAACAACAATCTCCCCCTTTTGACGATTTGCAAAAACATAACAACAATCTCCCCCTTTTGACGATTTGCAAAAACATAAAATGCGAGTAAGTGCATAATTCGAAAAAAAAACTTTTTTATTTTTATTTTTGCATGTCTAGCAATTTATTCCAATTTCTCCCCCTTTTTGGAAATCAACGAAATGGAGAAAAATTAAAACTAATTTAAGGTGCTCCCCCTCAAAATATGCACTCCCCCTCAATTTAGCAATATAATCTCTATAAATCATAAATGAAAAATAATTGAGGGTATACTCTAAACAATTTTCATGACAATTTACAATTCCATTTCAATTCGCAAATGTTAGAATAGGGATTGTCAATCAACATATAAATTCATGCATATCAACATATATATATATATATATGCTAATGTGCTTTCGGTAGCATATGGGTCGAAATACACACGGTCCAAATTTGAAATTTCAAAATTCAAAAAGTCGATCTGAACCGTTCATCTTGTTCTCCATATTAATATGTGCTTGGAGACCAAATTTTACATTTTTCTGAATTTTTTTACTATTTATTAAGCCACTTGGAAAATTGCTGATCCAACGGTGGCTTAACAAAACAGTAAAACCGTTGAATTAGCGATTTTCAAAGTGGCTTAATAAATAGTAAAAAAATTCAGAAAAATGTAAAATTTGGTCTCCAAACACATATTAATATGGAGAACAAGATGAACGGTTCAGATCGACTTTTTGAATTTTGAAATTTCAAATTTGGACCGTGTGTATTTCGGCCCATATGCTACCGAAAGCACATTAGCCTATCTCTCTCTCTATATATATATATATATATAACCAATTCAATTCATGCATTTCAAGTAATTCAATACAACTTGTCAAGGCTCCAAGATATCCAATTGTACATATGCAACAATTTTGCAATTCAATCCTTGACAAGTTATCAATTCATGCAATACATTTAAAAATTTCTACATCTCATGCATATCCACATCAAATACCAAATATCCAATAAATTCTATCAATTCAATCAATTCAAGCATGTCAAGCAATTCAAGCATTTCAAGCATATCACACAATTAACATTTTGCATTTAAACCCTTAAATCATCCAAAATGCATAGAATTAACAATTTTAGCAACTTAGACCCTAAAATCATCCACAATTCACCAATTTAATCAACATAAGCAATTAAAACAATTCAAAACACAAATTAATCCTAATTAAAGTTCAAATTAAATATGCAACAAAAGATAGAAGTTCATGCATAGCAACTAAAATTAGTTAAAAAAAATTTTAAAACTAAAGTTTGAGAAGTTTTTTTTTTTAAATTAGAACTAATCGTCATGCATGTCATTGTTGCCCGCATCCACATCTGCAAGTTCCTCCTTGTTACCATCATCCTCAAGAATTCTCTTCATCATGGAGGTCATCAAGCTCTTCATCTTCATTTCCACCTTATTGAGGTTGAGATGCCGAGGTGCTTTCAACACCGTATTAATTGATGAATCGTTGTGTGAGACTTGATTGAGATTCACGGAGCAATTGAATTTCCTTGTAATTACGGTCGACTCTTAGTCGGACTTGCCTCAACTCCCTTCTCATATCTTGACTATCAAGCCGTTGAGCATACATCTCACGGCAAAGAAATTCCATTTGGGCTTCGGGTCCATGTGGGAGTACAAATTGACCCCTGGAAGGCATTGCAAAAGGTGGAGGATTGACCGGTGGGACTTGTTCTTGGTTCACTTATTGTGGACCTTCTTCGGGATCTCAATATTGGTTTGGTGTGGCATTTTCCGCGTTTATCCAAGAATTTATGTCCCTTTGATTGGGTGAAAAGTGCCGTAGACTCAAATTGGAATATTGTTGGACCCAACCAATCTTTGTCAAGTGATCAACCAAATGAATTGGATTTTCAAATTGTTGGTCCTCGGGTATTACAATCCCATTTGCCCGAATGATTACATGGATTAGGTTGGCATAAGGCAACAAAGCTACCTTGTTGTCTTTCATGTTCTATTGGTTGTTTTTCATGTTTTACTGGGTGTGTTTCATCTTCTTCTAGTTGTGTTTTATTTTTATTTTTTTATTGTATTTCATCTTCTTCTAATTGTCTTTCATCTTGTACTAGTTATTTTTCATGTTCTTCTAGTTGTTTTTCATTTACAACTTGTTGTATTTCATCTTCGTCTAGTTGTCTTTAATCTTGCACTGGTTGTCTTTCATCTTCTACTGGTTGTATTTCATCATCTTCAAGTTATTTTTCATGTTCTTCTAGTTGTCTTTCATCTTCTATTAGTTGTTTTCATCTTGTAGTGATTGTCTTTCATATTATAATAGTTGTTTTTCATCTACTACTGGTTGTATTTCATCTTCTTTAAGTTGTCTTTCATGTTTTACTAGTTGTCTTTCATCTTTTTTTAGTTGTCTTTCATTTTGTATTTATTCTTTTTTATGTTTTATTGGTTATCTTTCATCTACTACTGGTAGTATTTCATTTTCTTCTAGTTGTATTTCATCTTCTTCTATGAACTTTTCAATATTATAATGTTTGTTTTTCATGTTCTATTGGCTATCTTTCATCTACTATTAGTTGTATTTCATCTTCTTATAATTGTTTCATCTACTTCTTGTTGTCTTTCATCCTGTACTAGTTGTCTTTCATGTTCTACTAGTTATCTTTCATCTAGTATTGTTTGTATTTCATATTCTTCTAGTTGTTTTTCATCTTCTTCAAGTTGTATTTCGTCTTCTACTAGTTGTTTTTCATCTTCTACTATTTTTTTTCATCTTTTTTTTTTCATCATATATTAGTTGTCATCTTCTACTAGTTGTCTTTCATCTTCTACTGGTTGTCTTTTATGTTTTTCTAGTTGTCTTACATCTTTTTTAGTTATCTTTCATCTTCTACTAGTTGTTTTTATTTTTCTTTTAGCTGTCTTTCGTCTTTTACTAATTATATTTCATCTTCTACTAGTTTTTTTTCATCTTCTTCTATTTATTTTTCATCTTTTTTCAGTTGTCTTTCATATTATATTAGTTATTTTTCATCTTCTATTAGTTGTCTTTTATCTTGTATCGGTTGTTTTTCATGTACTTCTAGTTATATTTCATCTTCTTCTAGTTGTATTTTATTTTCAATTAGTTTGTTTTTCATGTACTTCTAGCTATCTTCCATCTTCTTCTAGTTGTATTTTATCTTCAATTAGTTTTTTTTCTATCTTCTTCTAGTTATATTTCATTTTTTACTAGTTGTCTTTCATGTTCTACCAGTTGTCTTTCATTTTCTTCTAGTTGTATTTGATATTGTACATGTTGTCTTTCATTTTCTTCTAGTTATATTTCATCTTCTTCTATTTGTCCTTCATCTTGTACTAGTTTTCTTTCATATTCTTTTGGTTGTCTTTCGTCTTCCACTAGTTATTTATCATGTTCTTCTAATTGTCATTCATGTTTTACTGGTTGTTTTTCATGTTCTACTGGTTGTTTTTCATCTACTTTTAGTTGTATTTCATCGTCTTCTAATTGTCTGTTATCTTGTATTGGTTGTCTTTCATGTTTTACTGGTTATCTTTCATCTTCTTCTAGTTGTTTTTCATCTTCTACTAGTTATCTTTCATTTTCTTCTATTGTCTTTCATCTTGTACTTGTTGTCTTTCATATTCTACTGGTTGTTTTTCATGTTCTACAAGTTGAATTTCATCTACAACTGGTTGTATTTCATCTTTTTCAAGTTGTCATTTATCTTGTACTTGTTGTTTTTAATCTAGTAATTGTATTTCATTTTCTTATAATTGTCTTTAATCTTGTAGTGGTGTTCGGCAACCCCTCCTTAAGTCTCCTTAGACTTTATTTAGACTCCTTAGAAGCTTAATCCGTTCGAACAACCTCTCCTTAGTGAAGATTAACTTTTGCTCATTTTGCCCAAATTCCTAAGCTTAAGCTCCTCTTGCCCCAATTCTTAAGGCACAATTTCTCTTGGATTAAGCTTCCTTTGCATCTTTTTTGCCTACTTATCACATTTTTCTTAATCCGATTCTACCGAACAAGTGCTCCTTAGCTCCACTTAAAAGTTAATCCCTGATGTGGTGCTGAACACCCCCGTACTAATTATCTTTCTTGTTTTACCCTCATTAATCAAATGTCTGCCTCCCTCTGCTAATGGTTACTCATTTTGTCGTTTTTCCAATACCCACGCAGTTTACTATCTTTCCAACCTAAAATTCATAGGTAACCTAAAATTTACTGTTTTTCCGAGGTGATGATATTTTTATGAAAATTTGGATGATTTCTGAAAATGTAACAAAAGATTTTTGCAGTATACAAGAATATGTACAGTTCTTATGTAAACTGAACATTAGATTACAAACAATCATTATTTAAATTGATTATACTTTCATAATATCATTCCAATTTAATATTCGTTGGAATGTTTAGAAGCAATACATGTGTTGCTACCCAACGTGCACCAGATCACGAAATTATAGGAAGACTAACTTGCTTACTAACTTTTCCTATTTTCAACGACTCCCTTAACAACTAACGGTACGAGCAAAAAATGCATTAATAGGAATAAAGTAATGATTATTAACAACTTTTGCTATGCTATGTATAGTGTTGTCCAGAGGTACAACACAAGCCTACTCCATTAGGTTACAAAACAAAACTGACTATTGGGCTCTCATGCTCCGCAAGGCCCGCAAACTAAGTAAAATTTCAAAAAGATAACAAAAAAAAAAATCATCTTATTCTCAGAAGAGAACCGCTCCTCCTATATGTCCTATGTCAGCTGTTTTCCTGAAATATATTTGTAAAAGTGAGAACGCAATAGAAGTATGATTAATTAAAAAAAAAAAAAAAAAAGAAGCTGAATATTCAAATAAGCATGACACTACACCAAGAATCAATTATTTTCTAAGGTAGTTGAGTGTGTAAGAGGATGCTTTGAGCTGATCTTTTAAAGCAACGCTCTCACCAAAGGTAATCTTATGATGATAGTGTATTTGAGCAGAGTCTCAGGTACTTGTAATCATTTCAGATTATACTAGCAACCCGTAGACTGGTGATGTGTTAAGTCTCATCAGGTGGTAAATACTTTTGTAAAATGATGCATGTAATGTACTAATACATCAAAGAAACTATGCCTTACTTCTGGAGGAGCTCACACAAGTGACTGGGCACTTGGAACTAGGTTTTTCAAGATGGGAGCTAATTAAAGAATCCAATCTGAACACCCAAAGCGCCAGGGCGGAGCTTGTTTGGGGCATGGTTTGGAAAGATACAGTTACATCATCCACAACAGATACAGACCCATCAGCTTTTGCACACTCATACAACCAATCTTCATTGATTGCCCCAACAAAATCCACCAGAACCTGTTTAATTAGAAGCGTTTAAGTGAATAGCCTTCAAATTGCATACAAAAAAAAAAAAAAAATCATACTAGTTGAACAGCAGAGTTCTACTAGATGTTATCTTTCCTAAAGTTAAAACCTATATTTACTTTTTGTAACAGAAATCTAACCAAGTTCCCATTACTAATTACCCAACAGGCCACAGCATTACACTATGCAATGTAATTTTCAAAGTTAGATGGTAAGCTTTTATTTATCACATCCTTTTTGACAGATTTTGTCATGGTGCTGTTGCAACCACCTAAGGTTTGCACCAAGAAAGCCAAAATGCACATTAAAATACATTAATAAGCACCAGTACCAGGTCTGATAAGTACATGATGGAATAGAATTGTCTCATTGGCCTCATTAGAGGAAGTTCTGGTCGACAAACAACACAAGTAGTGCAATCAGCATGTATCAATTCAGAACTAAAAAACACAAAGTGGGTATGGACCTGAAGGAGCTCAGGCAAAGAAGACGTTCGTTGGAGACGATTAACCCACAGCTTGTGAGCTGATTTCATCCATGAACTAACCAATGACATATCAGGCATTGCAGCCTGCACTCAGATACACAAACAAAACATTATCTTAGGAAAATAGAAAATAAATAAAGAATTTTTTCAAAGACTAGGTGCTTATCCCTTTCAAGTTTAGATAATCATGCGTAACTTGAAAAATTCAAAATCAGTTTTACACTTGCTAGGAAACTTTGAAGTTTAATATTTTTTTATGAAGAAGTTATACAAGTCACCTGCTTTAGTTACCTTAGATGCAAATAATCTATGAAACTAACTTCTAAAATAAGCATAAAACTAACACATTTTGTATTTCATCCAAATAAGTTAACGTATAAAACAATTGGCAATAACTATATTTAGGTCAGTTTCCCAGCATCTAAATCTGAATCTTCATGCAGGAAATATGAGAACTGTTGATTGATAAAAAAAAAAAATTCAAGACTAATTCAGATTTATCTTTCACAGTTTGCTTCAACAATCTACCATTTCTTGAACACATTATTAAAAATGTTAATTTTGAAAAAAGAAGGAAAGAACAAAAATACCTCTATCGCATGTATAGCAGCTTTCAGTGCTTGCAACTGCGAAGCATGAACCCTATGGCTAGGCGGCTCACATATTCCTTCTATATTTTTGCAAGTTATCAGATGCATTGCATATCTCTCCTCCTGCTCGAAATCCAGCTCAAATGTTGAATGACAGATCCTACAGTGTTTTTCCTCTCTCCAGTACAAGTCATGGCATCCCTGGCATCTGGCCCATGTGTCCGCCAACAACCTCTTGCTGAACCTCACTGCACTTAGGTTCAAATAGAACGAGTCCCAGACCCACTTGTCAAACTCTTGGATCCTCTCCCACTTCTGCCTCTTCTCCTCTCCAGTTCTTCCTGACTCGATAACAAGAGCCCCGGTGGGCCCCACGGGGATCGTGGCATTGTTGCAACTGGAATTGTTATTGTCTATGTCAGATATAGGAGAGGATCCATCTCCACTGCTGATCACTGAATTGGAGAAGCTGGTTTGTGTCACAGTGTCTCCTTTGGATTTGTTGTGGTGGGCCTCCATTGATTGACAGAGATAGCTTTGGCGTCTGTTTAGAGAGGCAAAGAGGCTGGATTCTCTTGTGCCTCTTGTATCTAAAACCGATAGCAACTCGAGGAGATCCTACATCAGAAGACAATTTATTTGAGAATTTCGCTTTATTTATTTTTTCTTTTAAATTTTTCATTTGTCTCGTATGGAGACTAGGAAATTTCTGAGTCTTCACAGATTCGCTTAACATTAATAAACCTTACTTGAGTATGGATATCTGAGACATTGGAATTTACCATAGCACCACATTGGTTTATAATATTATAGCACCAAAATCTGATTATATTTCAGAAACATGCTCGTCCATTATGGCCAGGGGCAGATTTACCTTTGTCAAATGGGGGTCAATTGACCCCCATTTATTATAAAAATCTTTTAAACATGTACTATAGATTATAATATTAAAGATAAAATTGCTATAATGTATACTAAATTTGACCCCCATTTAGTTTCTAAAATTTGTAATCTTGACCCACATACTTCTTTTAAAGAAAAAAAAAATGAGTTATCTGAATATTTATGTGTATATTGACCCCCATATATTAAAATCCTGCCTCCACCCCTGATTATGGCCACAAAAACAAGTCCTTACGAGTTGAAAACAGTATACAAACCTCAGCCGTATCAATGACCTCCCAGTGGCCATCATCAGAAGATTCAAAGAACACCATCCGATGGCCAGGATCATCCCTAGCGCACAGCCCCAAAAAGAGCCAGTAGTTGTTGTACCGTCGGTCAGACCCCAGATGTACTGTTTGAATTTTAAATGAAGCTTCACTTGAAGTTGTGCCAGAAAGTGGAGCTTGAATAGTATTACTAGGAGAAGATTGCACCTTATCGCAATTACCAGCCACTGGATAGGTTGATTTTTTTATTTTGCCACCAGAGGCATGAAAACGATGCAAAGTGGGGGCAGTTGCAGTTATAGCCCTCCTCGGTTCCTACAATGTTTTGGTACAGTTAGAAACTGTTGATTTGAGTGAGAAATTTTGTTACCTAACATAAGTTCAACCATTATGGAATCCATGAGACACATTCCGCCAAGCCTCTTTGACCACTAGGAAACAAACAACTCTGGCTAAACCAACTTGCATCCCACATCATCAATTTACTTTGTAGTTGAGTTTATTGGATTGAACCCAATTTTCATTAACTCTAACCAGTTTTAGCCAATCAATCTAGAGATGCACCAACATTTACCAATATCAACCAGGACATGTCAGGTCAATTTGACCCGGCCTAGTTCAACTTGACCAAGCAGATTGACAGATGATGTCAATCTAGATAAAATTTGCAGACAAAATCTCTCACTGGAACTAACCCAAATCCCTAATTAAATAGACCCATGCTAACCACAAAACTAATCTGGATACCTCAATTCTTAGGCAAGAACTGGCCCCACCAATTAAATCAACCAAGGCAATCAAACCATCCAACTTCTCATCAACCCTCAAATCGGAGTACTCCCCCTCCATCAACCCAAGGACCCATGCCTCACCACTATAGCTCTCGTCAATTTCTCTATACTTCGCAATTCTTTTATCCTTTCTGGATGAGCTTATCTCCTCTGAGCAATCTGATTCATCACTGCTGCTACTACCCGTGCTGCGGATGTCTCTTGATTCCTCATCTTCAACGCTTCCGGAGTCTTCTGAGTCAGAGTTGGGGTTGGTTCCTTTAATCCTCGGGTCAACACGAAGTCGATATGCATTGGGTGCAATCTTTTCAAATAGAGTGATGTCGCTCAAAAGGGTTAAGTGGATGAGTTGCTCGGTTTCTTGTATTGAGTTCGGTAAGTCCAGCTCAATAATCTAAAAAAGAGAAAAAAAAAAAAAAACATTTCAAGTAACTGAGTCAGGTTAGCTAAAGCAGCATCAAGCTTCCAAATTGAGAAGGCTATACACCTGAGACTCTGTAAAAATCATAGTGGAACTTAGGGTTTTCAGGAGCACTAAGATATTTCCAGGATACAAGTACATAACTTCTGAATTAAAATAGATGAGACATTGAGGATTTGCACCTGAGGAGAGTTTGCCAATTCAGAAACCTTCAAACCACAACTTCCTATCTTTGACAATACTGTAAACAGCTCGCCTTTCAACGTCCGGGGTCGTAAACCATACTTGACCATCTGATCCTTCTCCTACATCATTACAGAAGGGAAGCAAAGTTTACACTCTAGATCAATTCAGAGATTACCATCTCTGGTGATCTTGACTCGGTATTACTCAATAGTTGTTTGTGATATCTCCAGGCTATCTTCTTTTTTTGACTTGTATTGCGTTTATTTGAGGCTTCATGCATGGAAGATAATGATTATATTAGAATAGAAGGGGTAGAGGAGGGAGGGGAGAGAGAGAGTTATTACTTGGCATTCAAATTTGGATATGTCGTACTTACTGAACATCTTATAATTTTATTTCTTTAATGTTATAAGTTGGCAGCCAGGCCAATATTGAGAGAGAGAAGCTGAACTTCTAATATCAACTTAACAAAGGGGTTCCGTACAACCAAAATACAGAAGTACCAAGTCTGTCAGATCCTGTACCAGTGTGTACTCTTGGCAAATTACACAGGTGCGAGGTGGTAGATTTGTTCCTGACTGAAGAAACCATCAAAGGTTCTTCAAAACAAGTTAAATACAGCTAAACCCTATCTGCATATCACAAATTCAGTAACTTTTAGTTCTTTCAAAACAAGAATGCAGTACATATCACATGCCTTGGAAAAAGAACCTCTGCGCAGCAAACTGTTCTTTGAACCAAACCCTGCTGCAACTAGAACTTGCCTCAGTATCTCGATCCATGTCAATGGATTCAGAGATCTCATCAGAAAGCTCACATCAAGCTCTTGCTCTCTGAACTGTATGATAAAATATAAAAAGATAATGTTTGCTATAATTAGGGTTTCAGGAATTCAGAAGATGTTAATTATGTATCCTTTTACCAATGTTTGCTATAGTTTGTTTTTATTATTTAAAAAAAAAATGAATACATATGTTTTAGCACTTAGGTGGTTTATACAAACTACAAAGGACTAAAAAACAGGGTCCAACAATACATAATGACTTGTCTACTACAAAGGACTAACAAACAGGGTCCAACAATACATAATGACTTGTCTATGCCTGGCAAATGGCCTGACCTGAAATGCTATACAGAGCACAAATAGAGGTCCAAATAATATTCTCTTAGATAAAATACTGAATTTGTATATTGCGGATGTCAAAAACTTTTATGATACACACTTGGACTAAAACCATGAAAACTGGATTTATAGAACTACTGTTGCAGAATAACTTAAAACAGTCAACAGTTTAACCAAAAGATGCATAGGAACAAAAACTTACGAAATTTAAGAAGCTTAAAAATCTACTGTCCTTGGACGAAAAAGGGACAAAGTTGTCTATTTTCCCTTTCTCAGCATCTGACAGAAGCAGCTTGAGGAGAGCCATATGCACCTTTCCCAATAACATTAAGTCCTAAAAGTTTAACCAAAAATATTTGTCAATGGCAGATTATATCACACGAGCAAAATGCAAAAGGTGAATTATTTCAGAAAACAAATAAAAGGAACATACCTTATCATGAAACGACTGAGCAAACTCATCAATAGTGAAGGGATGTACATCAACTCTAGTCGAACTTGTGTACAGAAACCGCAAAACCTGATATGAGAATTTAGATTAATTTTTAAATATTTACAAGAAGAAGAAGAAGAAGAAGAAGAATGGTTGTTTCAAGAAGAAGAAGAAGAATGGTTGTTTCATATTTACAAGAAGAAGACCTTGAATAGCTTTTTGACAAGTTCAGGTGAGGAGTCCCAAGGTCTTGCAGAGAATGGTTGTTTCATCTTTACATTCTGTGGAGGAAACCTGGCTAACAAATCTATAAAAAAATGTATTATATTAAAAGGGAACTTCACCAAAATAACCAAGGAGAAATATACTAAAAAAGCACAGGTTGCCAGTCATGCATATGCAGCACTGAAGGTATGTAATATTAGGTATAGAAACAAACACAGTATAATTAGTGGTAGGCATAATTTTTCTTTCTGCCTTTCTTTTAATTAATTCATTGCTTCTTTGGTGTATGAACCATTCAGGGCAAATTTGAAACTTAAATAGGTTTACTTGGAGGCCACTGGACTTTTCTAATTTCTAGACACAAATGGCCCTTATGGAGGGATTAAGGCTCAAATGGGCATTACAAATAAAACTTGAGCAGCAAAAGACAGAATTATCCTAATTAAAGCACTGTACTGTGCAATCATATTTGGTAATTTATACATGTGCATTACCTTGCCCACCTATCTAGTGATCATCTATAACAACAACAGTGATAAAGTGATTGCATTTTGTGGATGACAAAGGAAAAAGATAAGGACCTTTGCAAAGAGCACAGCCATGGCGTCCACTTGAAAAAAGGTGAGCAGAGCATCTTAATGGGCTGGGACCTGATTGAAGCTCCCTCAGTTCTAGTTCTTCATCATCAACTAATGTTGACTGTCCATCTTGTCCCTCGGACGACTCAGGCCCGTTAGCTGAAAGCTCACATTCAGTTGGGCTGTGGCTCTTCAAAACTATAGCTCTCTTAGAAGGGGCCTATGGACATTTGCATGCACAGGGAATAAGCAAAAAAATATAATTAATTTTAAAAAAAAAGGAAATACATGTACCTATTTTCTAAAGAGTAACAGGAGCACTATATTTAATGTGCCGGTCCAAGTAATTGTACAATATACTGGTTCAATAATTATTTAAAGATTGATGATTGATTCCATTTCCATTTGTTACCCATTTTCAAGGTTAATTCTTTATAAAAGTTTATTACAAGCAGGTGGTCAAATACTGAATCCAACAAAAGGGCTTACCTTTTTTTTATTCGGAGGCTTCTTTTTTTCAGTCTTTTTCTTGCGTACTACTATTTGCTTCTGCAAAATTGGAAGGAAATTATTAAGAGAGAGAGAGAGTACCGAGAGAAGCTGAGACCCTGAAACAATCCTTGTGTTGTAGAAAAAAAAACCAATATGCAAGAAATTTAATTGTAGGTAAAAATACAGAAATCAAAATAACCAGACAGAAAGAAAGAATCAGAATGTACCGGGACAAACTTCTTGTTTTTGGTTTCAGTGCATGATTTTTGGCTCGATGCTACAGTGGAAGTTGATTTTGTTGAAGAATTGAAAGAAGCATTTCGTCCCAACAAAGCTCTCAATTCACAGGGAAATTCCCCATTCTGCGAATTTGTCACGTGCCAAATTGTCATTAGGCCTTTACCCATGCCATGCTTCTTTGGCAGATTGGTGGTATTATTGAATCTTTCAATAGGTGCCTCCAGAATCTGAGAAAAGATTTAAGCAAAACTATGATAATGCAATACAGAAGACTTTAGTACAACTGGTACAGTCAGTTAAATGTGGCACCATCATTTTTGCTACTTTTACTTCAGAACTGTATAAATGCTTCTGTGATGGTTTGGGATCTAAAACATCAAACCACGGTTAAGTGTGCCAAGAGAACAAGATTTCATATCTAACTGGCCAGGATCATCAATGGTGTGGGACTGCCAGAACCAACATGATTCAGTTGGTACAAAAACCAAGTAACAACATTAAGTAGGCTAGGCATATATATTCAATCCAAGTATTGCTGATCAACATAGGCTAACAGAAAACTAGTAAACAATCCTTTTTGTTACTTTCTTCTGTAATGAAATAACTGTTGTGATTGTTTGGCATCTCAATAATATATTAAGTGATGCCCAAAGGTACGAAGGAAAAAGTACTAGTAAGGAACAGCTAGTTAGTAAAGTGAAATTATGATAATGGGAATAGGCAATAACCTTCCTCTTCTTCACTGCTGTTTGACTCTCAGTACAAGCTCGAAGTTTCTGAATATCTGCCAAATTAAAAGAGCAGTGCTCCAATTAAGCAACTCAGTTCTAAATGTATAAATTGTAAAGTTGTGAGATCAAGCATAGAGGATTTTCTTACACATTGAACATTAGTAACCCGTGGCAATCAAGGGTTATGGATATTGATTGGGCCAGTATATGATTTTCACTAGTAATTATGGCATAATCAAGAAATTAGTGCAGGCTTAATGGACCCTTATACATAGGTATTTTGGCATTTACTGAAACAAGAGGTTTCTCTCAGCTTAACTGACCTCATACTCTTAAGAGTTGGTTTTAAGACGTGTTATAAGGGTACCTAGAATGCATTGCATCCTGTTTGTATTTTCTTAAACCTTTGCCACATTTGAAACGATAAAACATAAAAAATTACTAAATAAACTGTTCACCTTTTTTATGATCAACAGATCTCTGGGAAGGGGAATCAAACTCCATGCCAAGAGGCGGGCCATCCTTGCGAAAAACCCTTCTTAATACATAATCCTTGGGAAATAGCACTTGCATTTGAACAAACCTTCTCTTTTTCTGAGCCAAGCTTAAACTTGTCTTCCTGCTCTGGTTACTGTTAACCTTGGTTGAAGTAAGAGCACTGATACTAGAGTTGCTCTGGTTTTTTGCCCCTTCAATTTCTCTCTTCTCCTTTCTTCTCCTCTCTTTAAACCATGTTTTAACCTGATTGTATGTTAAACCAATGGACTCTGCGCATTTTGCCATCTTCTGCTGATTTGGATACTTCTCCTCTGTAAAAGGAGAAGATTATACCATGAATTGACCATCCAATTAAAAAACAAACCGAGATTTTGAAACTCAATAAATGGGCAGCTAAGCAATTGCAAGTCGTTAAAGTTTTTTTTTTTTTTTCTAAATGAAATCATTTTGATGAATACAAAGAAACATTTAACCCAAATAGATTAAAGAAAGAAGGGCTTCTCTTATCTCCAGTTGGGTTTTTCCAACATATTTGCGAAATGGCAACAGAAATTCTATCTTAAAATAAAAACTATTTCTTTCTCCAACACATTTTGTGTGTACAACTCCAATTCCTAATTACAAACAATCCACTTAACCACACTCTCACAGATTATCTAACAACAGCAGATATGAATATGATATTAGCACAAAATTCTGTACCAGCATAGGATCTCTCCAGTATCTGAAGTTGCATAGGTGACTTTTTCTTGAAGCCAGTCGTCATCTCTCAGTAAGCCACGAACGATCCACACGAGAATAGACAGTAAAAGAGTGGAATAAGATGGAATCTTCACATAAATTCTTGAAGCATCACACTGAACTGATCGCAGTCACAATGGCCACGGCTCGCGCCCAAAACCCTACACTTATTACTATCCTTCCTTCCCTATCTGCTTAAAGCCTTAAACCCTTTTCGACAAAGAAATATCTTTAATATCACAACGGAATCGGGCTTGTGATTGTTATAAATTACGGATTCTGCCATCTAGAGTTGAATTCGCGGGAACCGTTGATTTGTGGGACCCCAACTCTGGACGGATGAAAATGCTAGGGAGGATTTCCTTCCGGCCCAACGTGGAAAGGTTCGCAGCCACGAAAGGCGAAAACCCTTTTTTCTCCGAATTCGTATCCTCTGAGATATCTCAAACTTTGCATGACTTTATGGAAAATCCCAACCGTTTAAATACGTTTTGCACGAATCTCGAAGCACACATAATATTGACCCCCTACATCACCCCCGAATAGGCATCGGACACGTCGGTCACGCAAAAGTTGAGATATCTCAGAGGATATGCACTCTTTTTCTCCTCATTTGATAGTTTCTACTTTCTAATTTTTTTGGTTTTTACTTTTTAATGAATAATGACTTAATGAGACAGATTTTAGAATTTTTATTATTAATTCTTTTATCTCTTTGCCCGGGGATCTGATTTCCGGTTTTTTTTTTTTGGAAATAAGGCTCAAGGCCCGTTTCATATAGAAACAATGAAAAGTTACAAAATAAGTAAAGTGTTCAGAGTGCTAGACTATGGCACCATCAGCAGCAGCACTATTCCATAGAGTCCCAAATAACAAAAGTCATCCATCAAAACAAAAACCAAGATAAGATCATGTTTTAGTAAAGGTAACAAATAAGCGGTTCTCATGCTGCATTCGAGGAATACACTAGAGCGCCTTCATTCTCCGGATCCCATTCTTGAAGAGGCATCTGATCCACATCCTCTGTCTTGGGGAGCCACTCGCTCCTTTGTAGTGCTTCCTCGGCAGAGACCGTTCCTGTCCAGAAATTAACCAAATTAGTGATAGTCAAAACAATGGATTTTACATTATGAGGTGTGATATGGTTAAAACACATTTTGTTGCGAAGATTCCATATGGTCCATGTGTATGCAGTAAAGGTGATAAGATAATATTTCCGACGCATGAGGGCCATGGCGTAGCCAATATTAAGCACATCTGAAATGGATTGCAATTCACCTAACAAGTGTCGGTACTGTCCTAACCAAAATAACACCTGTCTAGATTTCCTACATTCGAGAAACAAATGGTCAACAGATTCTGGTATAGGGCAGAATTGACAAGATAAAGAACCTATCCATCCTCTCTTCACTAAATTGTTTTTGGTAAGTATCCTGTTTTTAGCTAGTAACCAGAAAAAAACCCTAATTTTTGGGGGAATGGGTAGATGCCAAATCTGTAAGGCATGGCTAGCCGGTATCCCCCGAAAGCTGGTAAAATTGTACAATGATCGAACTGAGAATTGACCATTATACTCCAAATCCCATGAAATTGTATCTATATCATGGGTTGAGTGAAAGGACTGAATGATATGTAGTAAGTCTTCCCATTCAAATTTTTGCACTCCAGTAGGAGTTCTAGAGAAACTTATTGCTCTACCATGTGATTCGAGGACTATGCTAAGCGAGACCTGCGGGTTCAGACAGTTAGTAAATAAGAAAGGGTACTGAACTGCTAATCTGATTTCCGGTTCGATCTGCATCAAGATTCGTACATAATTGGTCAACATAAATTTTGATATTTTCTGCACGGATTTTAATACACATAAACAACTCTGATCAAGTACTAAATCGAATTTGATTCGGCATCTATCGGACCTCTAATTCTCTTTGCGAATAAAGAAATTGGAGATGGAAATGAATTGGACCATTAAGTTGTAATTGAAAGTGAACAAGTGATAAAAGTCTATCGATGCGTTTTAGAGAAAAATTATGCTGTAAATTTTTTGAAAATTTGATGATATTTAGTGCGATTTTATGAAGAATGTGAAATATTGTTATTAAAATCAGACCGGGTTTGACAATATAATCAAACATAATTATAATTTGATTTCTTTACTGTGGGTGTTCACAATCCCTCTATTAACACTCCTTAAGTCTCTTTTAGACTCTTCCTGAATTCTACCAAACAACATTTCCATAGTCTAGATTAAGATTTTCTCTTTTTGTCTAATTAATTTTTTTTTGACACCATATATTAGATTAAGTCTCCTTAACATCTTTTCTTATTTCATTAGCATTTTTTTTTAATCTCACCCAAGCAAGTGCTTCTTAACTCCACTTAAAATTTAATTCCACTTTTATGTGTGGAACACCACAATAACGCCAATTTATATAGCGAAAGTCACTACTTTTAAGTACGGAAAATGGTGAGAAAGTGTATGCATAGTATCCATTTTTTCAAATTATTTACCACAAACGTATTTATACTATTTTGGCAGGTTTTAGAGAAAGTCGCCTATTTAGGCCGAAAACGAAACAAAAATGTCATATTTAGGCTATTTCTGAAGGTGGCGTCAAAATATGGTATCACATGGAGCTAGAGGCGGATCCAGAATTTTTATCAGGATAGGGCACTAATCGGATTCAAATAACTAATCAGGTTTAAACCCGTTAACTAATCAAATACTATATATTAACAGTCAACATGATAAACACTTAAACCCATAATTTTACAAACTTTAATTTCAGCTATTACATTAGGAATTGGAGTTGTACACAAATAATAAATTACATTGGGGCTCTTTAGATCTGCCCCTGCATAGAGCATGCAACACCTCACACGAAGTGCACAACATGTGAAAAGGTGAAAAACATAGAAAATTTGCTAAGTCAGGAGCCGTGCGGCCTGGACCTATACCGCATGTGGCTACACGAACCCACAGATCCAATCCGTGGACTGTTTTGGTTCGATTAAATCTCAGCCGTTGATGCGAATTTTGAGCATAATCCTTCTAGAATAACGCACTTACTTCACCTCCAAGTTTAGCGGGCTATTTTTAGTAGAATATTTATGGCATGGGTGGGCCCATGTCCTCCATGATCTCCATCCACTACTTACAATAAGCTACACCCCTTTAGGAATCTCTTGTAATAGGATTTAGTGTGCGTGTTTAATTGTGTTAAGTCCAGAAATTATAGTAGATTAGAGCGTAAATTCTGGAGAAGAGAAGGGCGGCTCTCAATGTCTAAGGAGGGAGAAGAATGCGTCATCTAAGGAAGCAAGAGTTCTCCAATCTTCAAGGGTTGTGGTTTATGTTTTTCTTATTTTATTCATTTTATTTTTCCATGGCTTTGAAGCTAATATTCTCATCTCTAGGCTTTGAGAAGCTAATTCTTTATTATGTTTTAGTATAATTTATGTTTTGTCTATGTTGATTTGAGATTTCGTTATACTTTGAATTGCTTTCGATCGTATCCTTGCATACATAGTTCTGTCTACTATATGTTAATGTCCTCCACATACCAATAGATGTAAAGTCTTTGTATCTTGATGTGAGTGGGATTACATATAAGAACTTTGAACACTTCGACTAATGAGGCTTGGCAACGGTTCAAAGGCTAGGGCTAAAACCCAGTGGGCTCCCTTGGCAGGATATCGTAGATCGTATATTTAATTGATATTAGGAATGACTTAGAAATAAGTAGGGTCTTTGGGATGTTATAATTTGTGGGGTAGGATAGGGAAGTATATATTATCCTTTGCGCGAGGAGGATAAATTATAAACCTGGAATACTTAGAATTGTTAGCCCAAAAGTCGATCGAAAAACCTTTCAAATCGCATAAGGCAGAAATCCTAGGCGCATGCGGGTAGTGATAGTACCGCATGTGGATTGCCTTGTGGAACAATCTATATCTCATGCGGCGGTGACAGGGTTGTATGTAGAGTAGAGAAACGTCAAAATTATACTTTACTTAATTTAGAAGGAGATGACTTGAACCCTAGAGGCTCTCTATATCTGTTTACTTCTGCGAATTAATCATAATTAGCGTCATCGCCTCAAAACTATTATAAAACCCGAGAACCTAGACTAGTACCTGAATTAAACGAATTTGAATGATAGAATGACTGAATCCCTAGAAGCCCCATCTTCTAAACACTTAATCAATTACTTATTTCACTGTTGTGACTAAACATTACAACTAAACAAACAACCAATCAACCAAACAAATAATCAAACCAACCTAAAAGAATCGATAACCTAGACTTGATTTGCGATTAGATCTCTTAATACACCATCCCTCTGGATTGACACCCCGATCTATACTATACGAATTGATTCGTGCACTTACGAATTAATAGTAAAGTAGACAATGAGAATTATGAATATCATTAGCTCTGATTTTGATCCATATGGTGCATTCACCCCCTCTAAGCGTTCAACAGTTTTTTCTATTACCGTATACTCTCCTTCGATCTTCTCAAGGACCTCGGCACTTTGTTTGGCACACTTGACATGCTTGCTTGCCTCTCGTATTTTCTCTTCGAGGCTTCCCTTTATGCTCTCAAGCTCCTTGTCGCGAAGTTTCAAGTTTTTCCTTCACAACAACGGAAGAGGGGGTTGTCCGATGGCCATCGGACCACTTTTGTGTTCGATGGGTTCTCTCACCGTCACATCTGCTTTAGGATTCGTGTGTACGGATTTTAAAGCAGACACGAAATTGCGGGCGCGAATTCTAAAGAAGATCCGACGGTGAAGAGAACCCATCGAACACAAAAGTGGTCCGATGGGCGTCGAACGCCCCCCTCTCCCCACAACAACCAGTTCCTCACACTTTAATTAGATCATACTTCTTCTTGATAGACTCATGCATGTTGACTCTGCCAATGGTCCCTTAATTTCCATAATAAATGTCCCATCGCACAGCTTATCTCGAGTAGGCGACCCATCACTGTTCGGGCAACATTCATGGATTTTATTGGACGTATCAAATTTGTATTACTTTTTCGGAGATTCGACAAACATAGCCTAATTCTCAAGCAAAAAAAAACAAACATAGCCTAATTTCTAACGTGTCCAACTGTTTTGAGACGGGTGTAAACGGATCTAAATTATCAGTTTCGAATCTAATCCGAATACATCTGGAATCGTAATCCAGATAAACAGAGCAGAGCGAATAATTTAGGATTCATATAATAATAAGTAGAATAGATCCGGATATATACAAAAACAATTAAATTTAATAATCGAGAAACAGGTTCGGTCCAATATGTCAGATCCTAGATCTGACGAGGCTTAGAACAATGTGAATTGAACACGAACAGAGAACAATCAAACAATTTTATTGAAATTCAAAGGAAAATGAGATACACGGCACAAGGCCAAAACATAGCTAGAACACTCAAAATACTTGATAATAGTTTTATGATTCCACAGTTCTATTCTATATTTATAGACGATTCTAAATGTGGAAGAAAATTAAGAAATGGGAGATGAGATTGTTCGGATGCCCCACGGATTGCCACCTCAGCTTTCTCTACACAATCAGCTTCTGTTTTGGCTTAAATGGTATTAAAGCTGGACCCCACCATCAGCGTCAGTTCGTTTAATAAACTTCCTGCCCGAGTTCTCTTCAGCCTTGACCGCCCAGCCCGTCTCTCTATCTTCTCCTTCACAACTTCTAATCGGGTCAGAATTGACCCGTGCGCACCTGGGACCTGACACAATATATGACCTGATGGTTGCAACTTGCAAGTGGTAAATTCGGGTCGTTCTTTTAACTTGACACGAATCTCAAAGCAGACTTCCTATAGTCTCAACAGGCATCGGATTGATCGAGTTTGGTCCAGCTGAGATTAATCTGAGTCACCCATTTTTTAAAATTGTATCTCAAATATCTGGGAGGACACGGACTCACATATTTTGACAACTAAATAGCAACTCGCACCACATCAGTCACGGTTCCTATAACTCATAATCTAAATATGTATCCCCTCAGGTATCTGAGGGTACAATTAGAAATTCAGATATTTCTTGAACTCTTGCACAAACCTCAAAACAGATTTTATATCTACAATAACTTTTCAATTTCTTTTGACTCAGCTGGAACTAAATTATGTTCTTTTCTAATTGTATGTACCTAACGGGATACGGATAGGGGTGTAAACGGATCGGATACAATTCAGTTTCGTCCGGATTCGAATCCGAAAAATAACTTAAATTATCCGATTCGTATCCATATCCGTATTCATATCCGAAAATTTATAACGGATAAGGATACTATAAAATTGTTAACTATCTGTATCCAACCGTTTACACCCCTACCACAACAAATGTACATTATTTTTTAAATTGATTTATTAAATTGCATTTTCATACCAATAATTTATTAAACTGCATAATATATCTTTTGATGAACAATATAACACTATGGCATGATTAGTGACTAATGTTTTGATAATATAATATATATTTTGTAACCAACAAACTTATTATGAAAAATATTACATCTAATTTATAAATGAAAAATTATACTTAGATTTTATCCTCTACTAGAATATATATTAGTAATTTATTTTTAATTATCTAAATTATATCAGATCCGTATCCGTAACATTTAATATTCAATCTGCATCCGTATCCATATCCGAGACTATCTCTATACGTATCCGTATCCGTATCTGAAAAATTATAACAGATAATGATACGGTTTAACTACTATCTGATCCGTATCCGGCCGTTTACACCCCTAGATACAGATCCAGTGCAAAGGGATTACTCGTTTTGTATGGAATTCAGATCCACTGCAATATCTAACTATACAGATGAGATATTAATTATCTGTTTCAATCTGGTATGAACTTTAAAATGAACTTTTATATTTCAAAATAGGCACCAAATTAACCGCAATTCTAATCTAGTTGCAAGTATTTTTCACGGTCAAGTACCTAAGGGGTTACTTGTTTGGATAGAGGGTATCAAAAATAAAGAAAAAGAAATCATAAATAATTCTTATTTAGTTGTATATATAGTTTTTTTTTTTGATAAAAGTGGTAAGTCCCACCGATTTTCTATTGAAAATCAAGCGTTTGGAGATTGGTACCAAATCACTGGTACCACACTTCTTACAAAAATAAATCTAAAATATTACATCATATAAGCATTCCCTAAAGCAATGTCAATTAACAACAAAAATAACTATAAAATGCAAAACAAAACACCGCACAATCCAAATACTAAGAAGATTAGAAAGTTAACAAAAAAAAAAAAAAAAAAGCATAAAAATCGAGAAAAATGTTATTCTTCAGATTAAAATGTAATCGAGAAAAATCAGACCAAGAAATAACAAGAATAGAAAAATAGGATAATTTATCGTTTTATTTCTTTCCATCACCTTTTATTTTCGTAGCCCTTTTTGTTTACCTTGTGTGAATTAAATAGAATGTAAACTGGTGGATCCTCATAAGCTGTCTGCTCTACAGGAGCATACTCGGTCGAGAAAATTATATTTATTGCGGTAGTTTTGGACAATCATAACTTAGGCCGCCTCACTCGAATTTTAAGTTCACCTAACCGAACGTAACGGGTGCTTCTTAAAATTTAAATATAATTGCCGAACAGTAATTAACACTACCTGCAATATAAACTAAACTAAACTAAACTAAACTAAACAAAGAGTATGATTGACCGCGGTCACTCTCACTGAGTCACTGGTGTTAAAGCTGTCCATCTTCTGGTTTAAATGTTGAAAATGCAATCCAGGCAGTCCTTCCTGCTGCTTAGCTACTCCGTGGAAATTGAAAGTTTAGCACAATTCATCCTCGGTTAAGCTCCAGCTGCCCACTTGTCATAACAGATCTCTAAACTTTTTCAACATCCTCAACTGTACTGTAATTTGGGTTTACGGTATTTTAACACATTTCTAAGCAAGTTTAGCAGGGTTTTGAGGTATTTTCAGGAGATTGAAATGTTTCTCCGGCTATAGAAATCCAACTAATTGGGATCTCATACGGCTTTGGAAATATCAATCACATTCATAAATCATAAAAAAAATGAAAAATAAAATGAAAAATAAAAATAAAAAAAGGACAAAAACCAAATTAAAATTACAATTGTAAACTAGTCTTGTGCTTTTGGAGCTGGGGTAACTTTGCACACCTCAGCATTATAACCGCATTCCATTAGCACTAAAAGCCAGGCATGTTGCTGCTCAGAGAGACGATCTCTTGGCCCTTTCACTTCCACCATTTTCACTTCCCCGCAAGTGCTGTTTGCATAAAACCGCCAAAGCAGGAGGTCTGGCATACCACTAGACCAACTCCTGTGAATATTAAGGGTCAACTCAAATCTATGGCTACGAAAAATATCCTCCCTTGCCTATCTGTAAAAAAATACTCAGGAGCATAGACTAGACCAACCCCACCTAAAGAAAAAGTTTTTTAAACAAAACCTGAGATGGTTATCTTGACCAATAAAATAATCCAACCCAAGCAAGTAGCTAAATCTTTGGGTTAGACAATAACCTGAAACAAACAGAATACAATCAAAACACTACCTGTAATCCAGTGCAAGATGGCGGCAGATAGAAGCCAGGCTTTGTGCCCTCATACAGGAGACCACAGCACGGAGGTCAGCGAGGGAGTGGCGATCCCAATTCACACCACGGCAGAATTCGCCATAGTGGAGATCCCAGCATGTAATCAAAATCTCTTCTGCCATTCCGTCTTGAATTTTATTTAGTTGCGACTCAACGAGATCCTTTCTTGTATCATAAAAGTCATCTGTGTCAAGGTCCAGCGGACCTGTCTGATCAATGAAAAAAGAAAAAAGTACTTGGTACTTTGTACAGGCTTGCTAATTAAAAATAAAAACGACATTTGGATTTCTGGCCCTCCAAAGCTTCAAGTAATCTTTTATTACATTGTAATTTGGTAAAATATTGAGCAAAACAAACTTAAATTAGACAAGTTTAGTCATTCGTAAAGGAACGCATAAAAAAAAGCCTCAACTCATTTATATTGAAAGGTGTACAAAAGAATAAAAAAAGCAAGCAAGGAGCAACAGCAGTAACCTGAAATTTTGAACAAAATACATTTGGCACATCAGAAAAGATGACGTCCCACATGAGGAGGCCAAAGATGGTCATCCAAATGCCACTTTCTGAGTGGACCCCATGCCACCCACCCCCTTCTTCTTGGGTGAAGTATTGCAGTGCTAGTTCCTCCACTCCACACAGCTCACCATTATAACCATAGAATAGGTTTTTCTCCCCAACTCTGCCATTAAGCGGCCTTCCTACAATGCTGACCTGGAGGCAAAACATAAAAGAAAGAGTAAGCTAGTGACCTTGTCTAGTCCCCTCTCTGGTAAATTCGAGTCAACTATGACAGTTTTGAGTCCAAATTAGACCGAGTTAATTCACAATTTCAGATACAATAAGGTCTAAAATAGTTTATTTATTTGCACCAACCTTTTTCTGAAACAAAGCATCAAATTAGTATTTTGCCGAAGTTTTTGTCATTTGAAGTTTCAACCAGTACTGAGCTAGGTTTGTCTACTTAAGTTCCTATTTTTGTGTAACAGATGCAAATGTTAATTTGAAGCGACCATATGAAGTAAGAACCCAGTAAGAATTGCCGAAGTCTTTAAATTATGTCATGTCAAATACAAAAGAGGCAAAACCGCACGAAATGTCATAATTTGAGGCAAGTCGGACAACCAAAATCATTGCACTACTTAATTAGAACTTAAGCGCAACAATCCTTGGGGAACTCCCTTATCATCCTTTCTAGTGTCAGCTACCTACCAATTATGTCCATAAGACCTACTGTACACTAATGGTACCATTCATAGATCATGCTCCTGCACCTCTGGTATACTTCGCCTAACTGAATCAGCATAACTAGGGAGCTTCCATCTTCTAGGTGGCTTGCCCAATCTTAAAACCCGTTTCTGAAGTGCCATTTTTGAACCGGCACGAACCCAGGGATCATTGATGCCTTCTTCAGCTACCATAAGGCTCTCATTGAAATAGCCCTTGTGCTCCAAATTAATAGAAAGTCTCAGAGTCCAATATCCCCTCCTGCTATCTCTTGTTCTTTCTAGAAGACTTTTGAGGATCCTGATTGCATCTTCGTACCTGAATTGTAAAAAAAAAATGAAAATGAAAATTTGCAATTTTAAAAAAAGTGCTCAACAAATACAATAACATTTAACAGACTTAACTAGCACTGTACAATTACAAGTGATATACAGGGTCAGAAACATTTTCATTCTTTAAATTGTATATCTCTTTCCTTTAGAATTACTTTTGTCTTTATTTGGACTTTAGTAATAAGACCACCTTTGTCAAGGATTACACACTACCATGCAGTCTGATCTGCTATTACCAGTACCAATAGAATCAGGAGAATTCTTTGATATTATATGGCTCAAACTTGGTGTGAAGCAAGTTGTGAACTTAAAAAGAATAATCCAACAGAAGGGCAAAAAGGTAGAGTCCAATCAACATCCAAGTCAGTGTGGATCATGTACCAATGAATATGGTGCCAGATTATAGCAAACTGGTCCATCATACCAGTCACCATGAAAGCAATTGCTGAAGCCATCACATACCTTCTTTCCCTTTCATAGACAGAGACACCCAAAGTGAGCACTTTTGTATAGACCCACCAAGCTGTGAAACATGAAAAGAATCTTGGTTTGAAAACGGAGGAAGAAATAAGAGAAGTTTCTTCCATAGGAGAAGAACACATGTAGTTTTGCGATATTTCAATGCATCTCTCCACCATTTTCATGTTATCATTATCTAGAGATTCATCCATTACTTGAGCCACTTGAATTGCCTATACAAAAACAAGGCAGAAGGTCAAAAAATAAATCACACAAAAACTGTCAAGGATAGTGGCAGAAATTAGATTATTAAAAATGGTGCAACTAAACAATTACCAAACAAGCCAGACCTCGTGAATTGAGGATGGGCATGATCCATGTACACCAACTAAACCAAGGTGTGTTTTAATGCTATTCATGATAGCATGATAAAGCTTTTTAAAGGAATGGAAACGAGTTGTAAGTTGTAACCTCTTCATATTGAAGGAGATGACCACGGTCAGAAAAAATTTGGTGAGAGGCGTGACAAACATAATTTGGGTACTTTGCCAGTCCAATATCAACTAAGAGAAAAGTTGAAAGGTCTTGCTCCCCGTTCAGAAAAAATAACCTCTGCAGTAACAGAAAATTAAGAACTACAAAGAAAAAAAAAATCTTTTTGGGTACACAGTCTATCATAACTCACCTGTGTCGACCAATGTCCAACTAAAATTTTCATCTGCTCACATATAACTTAAAAAAATACTCAAAACAATGTCAAATCATATCACCACCTTTAAATTTTAAGAGCATGATCATGGGAGACACCAGTTGTAAGGCACTGACCAAATTAAATTTAGAAGGCAGATTCATATAAGATAAACAAAATTTAGATGCATGAAGAGAAGAAATTTTCAAAAAGGTTAATTTGAATTCACCTGGACACGCCATAGAACTTCATCAGCAAAACGAGCTATTCTAACACAATTTCCCATTATTTCGGTTGTTCTTTTATGTAGGTTTCTGCTGTAAAAGGCAAAACTTTGTTTTTATTTTGAGCTCTTGTAATATCTTTGATATAGTAAATTGAGTTTAATAATGGACTACCAGTTTCTATTTTCATATGCAGATAAAAGGGATTTTACAAGCTCCATATGGCGAGAACATTTAATTTCTTCCTGAGATAAAAAACAAGATGCAAATGAGAGTAAAGTTCAAATCTCAGATGTAGCCTGTTCCCATATGTTTGCAAGTCGTGACAACAATCCAGAGCTTTAGATCCTAAAACCAGTCAAGTTTTGGTACTTGTATGCCCAAGTATACTAACAATGAACCCACATTTTTAATTCTAGTTCTTTCTATTATTTCGGCATTTTTCTTCCGGATGATTTATGGTTTATGTTACAAAAGAATTAAACTGACAAAAGGACATAAAAAATCAGACCTTAGGAAGTCCTGCTTTCAATATATCGCGCAATTCAGATACTGTAAGCAATCCAAGGAGATCTTTCATATCACATCCTTTTACATGTATGTTGTCACTTGGCCGAAGCAAGGTCAAACAACCAGCTTCTATTGATTATACAAGTACCATAAGTTCATTATCTATTACAAAAGATAGAACGATTAAGCAAATATAAATAGTGTCTGGAGAAAAGCAGTCAACCAAACAGATACATTTGGGGGACAAATCAAACATTGTGACATTTATCCGTGAGATTAGATTACAGGTCTTGCTTATGTACCTTCTAATTCTTCAGCAGCAATCAGTGGGTCTGTTATTTCCGGGTAGGCAATTTTGCTCATCCTAAACCATGGACCTGAATTACACGTGAATTTTTCAAAATTTGACCTGATAATTATGAATATCAGGTTTGATATCAATACATAATTTACCTCACCTTTTCGAGTATAAAGACGGATAAAAAGTCTCTGAGCAGCATCAGATAATGACTTCAAGGACTCTGCTCAAAAGAAAAGTAAAAAATAAAGGATATTTAGCCTTTCCAAACTATATATACAAGGGACAGTCAGAATAATCAGTTAGCCAGTTTCAGGTTTTATTAATGTCACTCAAATGCAAAAGTTTCATTTTGGATAAAAAATAGTGGAACTTTCACATTTTTCAACATCATTCTGAGCACCCTTAATAACCAAAGTACTGGATTATGAATAAATTGGTCAATACACTCACTTCATAGCCATGATGGATGGAATAGATGAGGATAAACTTTAAAAAGAAAAAAGGACAACAGAAACCTATAAAGGACATCTCTCTGTCAGTAAAAAGGTGTGGGTGATTTCTCACAACATCTTCTATCAACAAAACAAAGTTCTTCTGATATTTCGGTACGTTAGGTGGATGTTGTTTCCCACTTGCGACTGTCATGAGAACAATCTTCCATAAGGAGCTGAAATTATTTTCAGTTCCAGAATTAGTCTCTTGTTCAATATAGTCCCTTTTGTGACATCTTAGCTTGATTGGAACAGCATCATGGGGTTTTCCAGGAAGACTGGCCACGGTTCCCTAAAAGAAACAAATATGTAAACTAAAATAGAGGTAAAGACCATCAAATTGATTTATACAGAAAGTACCATAATGAACAAAATACAAGGTTTACGTGTGATCATTTTCTCTTCCTGTAGTTCATCTCTATCATCTTTTTCTAAGCAAATAACACATGCCTGCAACAGGTATTTACCAGCCAAAGATACCAAACTTTGGAGGCCTCGCTTGGGTATCTTGATCAGAAAACCAAAGCCTGAAAGCATCCATACAACAAAGGTTGTACAGAATATTTGCTCTCAGCAAAATAAAAAATGGAAATCTTAGTTAGCTTAACAGAATAGCCATAGTTTGTTTTGAGTTTGTTCTCACTTTGTGTGTGCATGAGTGGGTGGGTGGGTGGCAGGGACGCAGGGTGTGTTTTAGGAGATTGCAATTACCTCACAGTCTATGGAGTTATAATCAAGCAGAGGAGCCAAACATTTAGATAGTTCTCGAGGTAAATACCCTAGCATTTCCAAGCTTGTAGAAACAACCTACTTAAGACATGAAGCATCATGTGAGGTCCTGAAAGAAAAAGCAATCTCAAGACAAGAGAGAGTGTGTGTGAGAGTGATTGACCCAGAGCTGCCCCAATTTATTTATCAAATGGCTGAAACTTTTTTTTAACAACCAAAAAGCATATTTTTGCAACCATCCAACCAAACATGAAAACATTTGCACCTGACCCCTCAAATCAGTTTTACTGTGAAAATTTAGCTTTAAAAAGTTATACACAATTGTCCTAGAAATTTGAAGCTTTTGGAATATTTTTGCAACAGGAGTTAACACCAATTAACTATATTTTCAAGAAAAAGGAGGTGTGATGTTTGAGTGCAAAATTTTTGGATGTCAAGATATTTAAAAAGCAAAAGTCTTGGGTAGCTAACTATAAAATCAGACAAGGTAATGCATGTAAGCAAGAAAAGGAACCTTGATAGCATTAGTGTCTTTGACATTTTGTGCGTCCCTCAAAAGAGTTATTGGCGCGTCTTGTTCTAACTCAACATCAGCACAGAACTTTCGGCCCACTATATAAGTGTCAAGCACTGTACTGCTGTTTCCTTCAAAGGATGTCTCGAGAAGAAAAGGTTGATGACATGTTTCTGAAAGCGTAGGAGAAGTGCATTGATCAACAGAGATGAAATCCTCGTGATTTGCTTCTAAATTTGAAGTAGTAGTGGTGGCGTAAAGCATATGTGTATTAGTGGATAAATGTGCATTGGGTTGGTCGATGCAGGAGGTGTTAGGATTGCAGATTGGTGGAGACATGAAGTGAAGAAGAGTTGGTTGGGTCAACTTCCTTTTGGTTCCCCTCTTGAGGCATATATCTACATATAATGGATTAATAAAATTAAATTAAGAGAATTAGAGGATTTCATTCATTCATGTGCTAAGAAGTGGAAGAAAGGCGAGGCGAGGCGCACCTAAATGAGAATTGACGCTGTAATCGGTTCCCCTTATCGAAGTTCCACACACAGGACAAGAGACGAGATCCAGCTCGCTCTTAATCTCTTCAGCTGATCCGATGAAATCGTTATTGATACCATTGTTGTTACTAGTTGTGGTAGTGGCGGTAATGGAGACAGGGTTTGGGTTTGGGTTTGGGTTTGGGTTTTGGTTGAGGAGGTGAGAAATAGAAATAGTTGCTGTTGGGCGCCTCTTCCCGATGAGCCGAATGAGGCTCTCCCGCCCACGAAGCATCGCCTAATCGCTATGAGGAGGCATTGCCGTCAAGTTCTCCCGCTCCCGCCACTTGATTTGGGATTTGGGATTTGGGAATTGGGAGGCATTCGAGGTCAAATTATTATGGTATTTGACTCATTCAGTTTCAGCCCCGACCCCTCACCCTGAGGCCCTGACCCTGAGCCAGGAGCCCAGGACCCAGAACCCAGAACCCAGGAGGATTCGTAGAATTTATTTTATTCTTAAAATAAGATTCAGTCAGACCTAATAAGCCAGCTCGCAATCTAGCTCAGTTCAACTCGTGATAATTTCAAACTGAGATTTCAACTCGGGCTCCTAAAGTCAGCTTGCTCGTGACTCGGACGAGCCAGCTCGTTGTCACCCCTAAAGAACAATACACGATACATGGACTTGTGTTGATACAAGTACAATTAGTGTTTTAAAATGTGGCCGCATATGCTTACGCAGTGGTTTTCCGCGTACAAAATCTCATACAGTTTTGAATATACGGGCACACATACAGTCCATGCAGACTTAAAAAAGGCCTAAAAATTATTTTGCGGTGGAGGAGATTATAATCTATAACCTATTATAATATGGTAAATAACACAAACCACTAGACTAAACAAATCTTTAGATATAAATTAGTTTTATTTTATCTATACTTATTTAACAAAGCATAGTAAATCTGTAAGTGTACTTTTGCATATAAATCTGCATTAGACATTTGCTAAAACCCGAACGGGTAATACCCGTTTTGCCCGGCCCGTACCCGTTATCCGAGGTACCTGTACCTGTGCCCGGGTATAGGCGGGTAAACGGGTACACGGGTACGGGTTTGAGACGGACCGGACTCAAAGATTTGAGAAAAAAACCCGCCCAACCCGTACCCGTCTTACCCGTACCCGAAACCCACCTACCCGCACCCGTTTTACCTGTACCTGCACCCATTTACCCGACCAACTTTACCCGTTTACCCGTTTTTTTTAATTCAAAATTCAAATATGTTTTGCCGCCGGTTCAGACAAACCGGGCCCGAACTGGTCAAATCAAACCCGGCCAGACCCACCCGGGTCAAATTCCGGTTTTTTTTTTTTTTTTAACGAAAAAAAGAAAAAAAAAGTAAAAAAAATGAAAAAAAAAGTAAAAAAAAAAAACCGAAAAAAACATAAAAACATTATTAAAAACCGAAAAAAAAAATACCCGTACCCTACCCGAGGTACCCGTTACCCGAGACAGGCACGGGTTTGAAACGGGTAGGGTACACTTTTTTAAAAAATTACCCGACCTACCTGTACCCGTCCTATCCGTACCCGCCCTACCCGTTACCCGTCTCGAGTGTACCCGAGGTACCCGTACCCTACCCGAGAGCAATCCTCTAATCTGCATATACACCCGCATACCGCATATACAGTATGAAGTGACCTTCCGCAAAATGAACAAAACCGTATTTTACAACATTGAGTACAATACAATACAATACAAGTTGGCCCAAATACGAAAAGATGTTTATTTTAAAATTTAAATTCTGCGAAATACATGAGCTAGCTAATCCAGATTTCGCCTGACGCGAGATAGAATGACAAATAAAAAAAAGAATGAGAAAAGTAAGTTTGCGTCATTCATCCGCCAATTTCAATTCATACGCGTTTAGCCTTAGCAAGTTTCTATCGCAAGCTCTGCAGCCGATAGATATCTCTACGTTACCAACTCCTCAGCTCTCCAATAATTTATAATTGTACAGAGCTACTATTTCATCACAATGGTCCCTTCTCGATCCAACTATTCAGATATATATATATATATATATATATATATCCATTCTATTATTAAGCACGTTGGGTGTCCGATCCGCCAACGGCTACAATTCAAAGTTCAAATTTTGGATTCAATCTCAGTCCTCCAATCACATAATCTGCCTTTCTTTGATTAAATATATCTGAATAATGTGTAGAAGCCTAAATTTAACTCAAAACATACTCGCCACACAAAAAATTATATTCTCAAATTTAATTTTAATTGAAACGTACTGTATTGTTTTGTTTCCTTATTTACTTCTTTCCCTATTTTTCTCTTTTTAATTAGATACAACATCTGTATAGATACGAAATTTGAAATCATTTCTTATTTAGATACAACATCTGTTTGTAATTAGGGAATGACCATCTGTTAGTTTGTATTGCTCAATTAAATACGAAATTTGAACTTTCCATTTTTTTTTTCCTATTTCTCTCTCTCAAACCAAAACACTTTCTCTATTTCTTTCTTTCCGATGGTCATTCCCTATTTCACGTCCTTATTTCTATTTTTTTTTTCTTTCTATAGATACCACCGTGAGATTAAATAATAGAATGGAGATGTGAGTAGAAGGAGAAACTCTAAAGATTTATTAAGAGGGGTGGTGGCTGCCGTTGTTCAACTTGGAGTTAATTGCCATTGTTCAACTTGGAGTTGATTGCTAGGTATTTCTTTTGTTTCTCTCTTCTAGGTCTGGATTGTATATGTGTCTCGCTTTGGTACAATTCAAAAAGTTGATATTGACCACTCCCCTTTCTTTTTTGCCAAGAAGACCGCTTTGTGATTCTTATTCCATCTATGTTTTTCTTTTCATTTGTTCAGACGATTACAGAGCTGGGTAAGATCCTTTAAGTTGAGATTATTTTGAAATTGGAACTTTAATGTTGTGCAGCTTGCTTTAGAAATGATTTCATTTTTGGGAATTGAAAGGAGGACTTATTATAGTTTGTATTGCTCAATAAGTATTTCACAAGCTAGGTGGTTTTGATCTTTACAGTCTGTTCTTATCTGCACCTGAGCTTATTGGCATGTATGTAATGATTAGAGTTCATAGAAACCCCAATAAAATCATTCAGAAGTCCATACTGACAAAAGTAAGACGAAGAGAACCAAACATTATTTGTGAAATGATTTTGTTCAGCTGCTGGAGTGGTGTGAAACCTGTGATATTATCTAAACATGAAACCCGTTCATACCTTTATGTGAAAAAGATGATTTTTTTTTTTGTTTTTGAAAAAAAGGCAGAAATGTCATTAGTTGACTAAATTGACTTTGGTTGCTACTGAACTTGATGGCATTAGTTAGCTTTACCTATCTTTTTGGTTGACTTTTCAAAAGGAAATTTCTGTTAGAGATCACTAGGCTTGAATTGATCCGAGAAACCAAAATTCTATGCCATTAGAGTACACGGCTGTACTTAGAAAGAATTTTGGTGTTGCCCTTTTCGGTCAGTTTCACCTGCCTTAACTTACATTTCATTATGCCAGTCAGGTCTGGTTGTACCAGTAGTACCAGCTCGTAGGCACATATTTTTCCTACATTTATACCTCCAAATATTTTAGCTTATTTCATCACATCATTAAAAATACAACATGATGTAATGTTGCAGGTTTGACAATTGTTGTCAATTTTTTGGAAGCAATTTTGGCCCTTTACTATTTTTTTACTCACTAGATACCTGATTAATGTACGTTTCTTTGGTTTAATTTTTGATGGTACTAGATACTGTTAAATGACAACCAAAAGTGGATCTCATTTGAATGAGGATGTCACTAATAGCAATCTACAATCCAATATTGTTGAGACGTCTGTCACAGTTACTATAGGAGAAGATGAACCGAGTGGACAAAAGGAATTTACAATAGAAATTAATGAGAAGAATGAAGAAAATGAGTCTCATGAACGGTACTTTTGCTTTATGAAAGTTCAACTTATAAAGATTATATCATCCGTCTTTGCTTGTTGTTCATGGTCTCTTTTATTTATTTATTTTTGCTATTTTCATAGATTGAAGAGGAAGAAACCATTTCCTCCATTTACTGTTCTTCATTCCTATGGATTATGCAAATGGAACTTGTGTGCACGAGTTGAGCAAAAGTTTAATGTTCATCACTATCCGTCAAAGAAAAGAATGAAGCTACTGCTTGTTGATGCTAAGGTAACGTTTCTTTGGTTTAAATTCCTTTTCTCTATTCTTATACTTTTTGGTACAAGAAGATAGATTTAAATGTTTTTGTAGGGAACAAAATTGGAGGCTTCCATGTATGATGTTGAAGTGGATCGACTTCAAGATATAGTTAATGAAGGAAAGATATATTTTCATGGTTATTGATAAGTATGTTCATATGCCTATGTTGGATGTGCTGATGTTCAAACTTAAATATCTTATTTTCTAGGTATGTATTTAAAATGGAGATTATAGACCATACTGGTTGTCATGATGTCACAATTTTTGATGAGGTGGGCGAGAAATTGTTGGGATGCAAGACAAATTTTCTCTTTGAGCTATTTAAGAAAGTTAGTTTGTTTTCTCCTACTCTCAACTATATTTCCATATTAAATTCCAATTTGTCAATTTTTATTTGTATTTGTTTTGTTTTTAGGATAATTCTCATGTTGTTATATTGGAGCATCTTCGGTCAATTACTTATAATAAATATAATATGTTTGTGATGGTTGGAAACAATAGAAGAAGTCAAATTGCACGATCTACATCTATGCCACCCCTCTTGATCTAGCAAAAGAAGCCAAGTATCTCCTTGATGTAATAAATAGTTCTACTTGATTTAATAAAGTGTTTCAACAAAGCTACTTACTGTGTGTTTCATTAAGTGCATTTTTCAGAATATCTCTCGAATTTTATTGGATGCCTAATTCTCAAGTCCCGTGTTGAAGCACTCTTGTTGGTGCCAGTATGCAAGAAAACTGAGATTTTCCTATCATACCAAATGCTTTAATTTATGTTTATTATTTTTTGCTTTAGAGAGCTTAATTCAAGTTATCATGATGTGACAATATTATCTGAAATGTTTATCTAACAATAAGGGAGGATCCTAATTAAATTGCCAAATAAGAAATAAATAAAAAATTGACAAAAAAAAAGGAATTTAATTTATTGGTAAAAAGTGAAAAAATATTTGGAAAATTTATTGGTAGTTAAAAAGTGAAAAAAAATATGCATGACACGAAAGAATTTACAATCATATTCCTCTATTTCTTATCCCAAAAGATTATAGCACCGTGTACTATTTTGACCTCAGTAAGTTTTTAGTTGTATAAAAATTAGTAGCAATTGAAAATTTCTAAGAGAATTGAAGAAATAATTTAAGTCTGCGAATTTTCTTTTATTACGATATGTAGTTATCAATTAAGTATCACTTGTATCACCAGTATCACTTGTATCGATCTCGAAATTGATTCTGATGTTTTTTTTTTGTTAAGGTATCTTTCAATTTTTAATTTAATATACCTACAGATTTCACTTTAAAAAAAAGGAATCAAATAAGAAATAAAATAAATCAATATACTTATATGATAAGATTGAACAATCAATTACGACCATATCTTTATTATTGAGATATTTTTGTTTTGGACTTTATTACATCCATATCTATATGTACTTTTGGACTTTATTATCGTCCATATGACATGATTTAAAAATCTCTTATTTTAGATAACATCCATGGCGCCATGTGCACTTGCTCAATTTATCAATTTCATTCTATAAGCTTTGTTCTCTTATAATGTCTCCGTTGCAACACACGGGCACAATACTAATATATATATATGCCTGCAGTGGCGTAGCCAGGATTTGAGCCAGGGGTAGGCAGAAATTGCGTTTGGATTGAAATGAACTGATGGGTTCGGGTTTGGGTTCGAATAAAAGAAAAGAATGCAGGAAAAATGTTGAGACCATATACACAATACAACATGGAAACTGAAATTGTTGAACTAAATATAGAATCAGATGTACTCACCATATGCCGGCAAGGTAGCGCATCAATATTTCTTAGCTCTGACAAGCAAATAACGCAATCCTTCCCCGATTCATCATCCTACATTTGTTACCTCCAGTTCAGACGAGCTGACGAGCCCAAAATTCTCTTTTCCAATTAGGTCCTTCCTTTGCAAAGTAATATATTGTGATACTACTCCAAGAAAGAAAGAGTTAGCATAGTGTTAGACTAATCTGTGATTACAAAACAAGTAGGCATTAATCCAAAATTGTAATTTGGGACCTAGAGTTGATCATCATATACATGTTCTCTCTCAGAGATTCAGATGTTATGAGAAATCAATCAATTACAACGAAAATTTCAGCAAGTAGTCACAGAGAAATAGAAATTGTTGGTTGTAAATTGGACTGCCTAGATTGTCTAATTTTACTTAAAACAATTAGAAGGGACAATATTTGAGATAAAGTGAGATGAATTTATCTCAATTTAATTAGTCAAACAGAACAAAACCTAAACCGAATTTTAACTAATTGCATCCACACACAAGCAAAATCCAATGGAAACGCCAACCTACCTCCCATCGACAGTAGCATCAAAGACGAACGAGATCAGTGGCGAAGGGCGGAGGTAGTGGCGGAGGACTGGAGGAGGGAAATCAAGGGCGGAGCAGTGGCGGAGGGTGGCGTATCTTCTCCTCTGCCAGTTTACCTTTTCTCCTCTATATTTCCGGCCGATCGTGGATCGCCTCAGAATCGCCAGATTCGCCAGGGTTTCTTCACGCGTTTGTCCAAAAGAGAAACGGGTTGAGTTATGATTAGCGGGTTTGGGTTTAGGGTGAATCTATTTTAACTTAGAGTCAATTGGATCGGGTTTGAGTGAGGATAAGAAATTGTATCCAGGAGTAGGCAAAACTAATTTTAGAGGTAGGCAGAGTAAAACTTTACCCTGTTCGTATTAAAATTTTCAAATCCAGGGATAGGCAAGTGCCTACCCCTGATGTACATTGGCTCCGCCTCTGTATGCCTGTCTCTATTAATAAAGGAAATTAGATTACAGGCCAGCCTACGTTCCTCGCATAAATAAAATAAAATAAAAATTAAAGAAAACGGATAAGACCCATCCAAGAAGAGGCGATAACGATAACCAGCGCAGCTAGAGCTAGAGATAGAGCTGGAGATAGACTGCAGCAGTGCTATTTATTAATCAAACAAGTCCCTCTCCTTGTTATTTCCTCTCTTCAGTACCTGCAAATATCTCAATCGGCGCTGTGCTGTGCCGCGGTACAATACAACAACTTCCTATTGCTTTGTGAATGAATGAATGAATGGTAACTTTCTAAATTCGCCCTTCCCAAAAATGGCAGGAAAACGAGGCGTGCGTTTATCAAGTTTGGCACAAAATAGCAAAGTACTAGACTACTAATCCGGCGATTTTTATTAATATCCCTAAAACAAATCAAAATTTTAAAAATGCCCCTGCTCTCAATTTTTTTTTAAAAATGCCCTGACCGCCTGGGGTTCGGGCGGCCCAAAAAAGCCTGTGAGGCGCCACCCCCTGGGGCGGCCCAAAGCACAAGTGAGGCGCCACATAGCAGGGCGCCTCATGTGTGTGTGTGTGTGTTTTTTTTTTTTTTTTAGAGAAATCTTAGTATTTTGATTTGAATAATTTTGTGAAAAAAGTTTAGGGTTTATGTATATGTGTATGTCAAAAAATAAAATATTATGAGTATGTCAAAAAATGTAAAATTTGGTCTCCAAGCATATTTTATAATAGATTGAACATCTAACGGTTTTAATTATATTGTTACGCTTTTAATTATATTGTTCAACTTTAATTGTATTATTAAACTGTGTTACAATAACGAAATGTAAAGTGCAAACAACATAAAATATGCGCGCCAATGTAATACAGCGGTCCCATAGTAAAAATACTACAATCAGAAATATATTACAATAAACAAAAAAGTTCACACAAGCAAAATAGCAAGTTTATCTGCCCCTACCACGACGTCTCAATAAACCTAACAAACGACTAGTTGTACTGGTATGAGCTGCAGGTGCGGCATTACTTGTAGAGGCTTGGCTACTAGATGATTGGCTCGGAGGAGGGGGGTTGTGTTCTACCAGTTGCTTCAGCAACAACTCTAGCATTTTCTCTTTCGTTGTGCGCGTTTATGGCATCTGAAAATAAGAATACAATTCAGTTAGTAATATAATAAAATCATAAATGAATTCCGAAAAATGCTACATACCTGTGTTGCGCCTGTCAGAAACGGAACGGCGAGCCTGATTTCCCGATGGCCTCCTACCACCCATCTCGTCCATGGTCATTATAGCACGTTTGTGTCTCCTCCTCCCCTTCCTTATCCATCCTTCTGAAGGGAGTGCTGGTGATATTCCTGGTTGTCATAAGGGGATTGCTGGTGGTACTCCTGGTGGTCATAAGGGGAGTGCTGGTGGTACCTTTGGTTGTCATAAAGGGAGTGCTGGTGGTACCCCTGGTTGTCATAACCCGAATTGTCATAACCTGAAGGTCCCGCCCCAGCCGAACTTGAAGGTCCAGCCCTCGTCCGGGGAACCCTCTTCGAATATATGTCCATCACCGGGACCCCACAAGCCACAAATTGAGTATACACAACTCTCCACAAATTGGCATCTGTTATTGGAAACTTAACAAAGTAAGGTCTACCCCCCACACGTGAGTTGTCAATCCGTGTAGCCAATTCTATTTCATACCTGTTGGGGTTTACATATGTCTTTTCGTATATTAGCTTCTTCAGTTCCTCAAATGTGGTATTTTCATTAATCTCGAAGCCAAATGCGACTTCTTTCGTGTAATGCACGCCATCTTCATCCCTTTCTAGCTTGCCGCCGACATACAGTGCAACTAACATCTCTTCTTTAACAAACTACATTTTAAAAAAAAAATTACAAGTATTACATGACATAATAATGGGTACAATAATAAATGACTAATTGAAAAATAAATGACTAATTGAAAAATAATTAAAAAAAATTACAATGTTGTTACAGTACGTGTACAGCAATTGCTACAGTATATATACGGTACGCTACAGTGCTTGTACAACTAAATTGCTACCCTAAACATACAGTACGCTACAGACAATGTACAGTAGGCAACAGTAAATGTACAGTACGCAACAGTAAATGTACAGTACGCAACAGTAATTACAACAGTAAAAAATAACTACAGTAATGACTAATTATTATAATTAAAAAACATACCTATTCACTCAGTTTCTCGCCTCGAGCGAAATTCTCAAATCGAGAAGTGACAGAGGCAGAAAACGGGGTTTAAATCAACACACACATGAGGCGCCCTGCTGTGTGGCGCCTCACTTGTGCTATGGGCCGCCCCATAGGGTGGCGCCTCACAGGGAATATTGGGCCGCCCTGGGCCCAGGCGGTCAGGGCATTTTTAAAAAAAAATTGGGGACAGGGGCATTTTTAAAATTTTGATTTGTTTCAGGGATATTAATAAAAATCTTCGCTACTAATCATCTCCAATTTTACTTTCTACAAATTCTACTTATTTTAAACACGAATATAACAAGCTGCAATGATTTTATACTCACCGACCAAATCAATTAAAAAATGTTCTACTGTGTTGCTACCAATTTGACTTTACGAACAAGTGAATATTTTACATTTGAGTAATAAATATTGTATAAATCTTAAAACAAAAAAACCAAAAAAAAAAAATATATATATATATATATATAGAGGTAGTCTACGGTGAGTTGCGAAGTAAAACGCGTTTCTACTTCACGTTGTATTTTTATTTTGAAAGTCCAAATTACCGATCCGAACCGTTAGATATTTAATCCATATTGAAATGTGCTTGGAGACCAAATTTTACATTTTTTGGAATTTTTTTACTATTTATTAAGCATTTTTTTAAATTGCTGTTTTGCTGTGAACAGTAAAAAACAGTAAAATTTTCTGGACCATCAGATCAGCGACTTTCAAAATTGCCTAATAAATAGTAAAAAAAATTTCAAAAAATATAAAATTTGGTCTTCAAGCACATTTCAATATGAAGAACAAGATGAACGGTTCGGATCGACGTTTTGAACTTTAAAATCGCAAAATATGAGCGTGAAGTAAAATAGTCGCTTTACTTCGCAACTCACCGTAGCCTAGCTCATATATATATATATATATATATATATATATATACACACATTATGTACTAGATGCAAAATAAACGATTTTTTTTACCGATAATTAGCAATCATCTACGATAAGAATAGAAGATGGAAAACCATAGCAATGGTACCATGTCAGATATACAATTTGACAATCCAGTCTAGATCCATAATTGAGCCGGAGAACCAGCTGTTTGGACGGATTTCAACAATTTGAGCTTAGGTCAGTAATAATGATAGAAGGAGATAAAATGAAAAATGAGTCAAATGACACAAAATATTATATTTCACAATCAAATTTGTTACAAGTATTGGCCTTATATAGGTGAAACTAATTGAAAAAAAAAAATACAACTTTCTACTCAGCAGATTCGTCAATTGCATAACATACTGACATCTCAGCACCAACGTGGCTTCATCCATTTATTTGTCAAACGAACTTAACGAACTCTATTGTTTTTGACGCTCATGGACCCTCCTGTCAGCGTGCTTTATTATTCCAACGATCATTTTCTTTTAATTGGTGCAGATCCAACACTATACTGTTCTTTAAAATTACCGCTACTTGGATCAATGACCGCTCTGCCCAACTCCCTGTCTCCTTCTTTGGTTCCTTTGACCGAGTCAAAATTAACCCGAATCGCCCCTAATTCAGCTTCGATCAAATATCAACTCTCCAATCAAATAATTTGTCTTTTATTGATTATGTTATACTAAATGCACCGTTAATCACTCAAAAACTAAAAATAAATGCAATTGAAAGTAAAGTAGATGAGTTTAGAGAAATTTGACACGCGGGATGTTAACGAAGTTCGGCAAAACAAAGGCCTACGTCTCCGGGGCTTCGCAACCTCTTCTAGGTGCGTCTTTCTATTACCCAATACGAAATGATTACAACTTGTGAACCGTTGAGCCCTTGCAATCCAAGCAGGAAGTCAACTGGCCAACTAGAGATGAGAACAAGGTCTCAAAGTTTTAAGCTACTTAAGATAAATACTCAAAAGATCTCTAAACCTAATCTAACTCAAGATTAGTGAAGTGGGTTTGAGATTGTTTGAAGGATTTTGAAGTTTTAAGCTCTCACAACAATGAAGTAAGCTAAGCTATCAGAAAATTGCGTTTTAGAAGTTTAGGATTGACTAAGATGCTTTGGGAAGAAAGCCCAAAGCCCTATTTATAGAGACAGCTCAAAAATGAGCTGTTTGACATAAAACGTTACAAACGTTTTAGTTCAAAATGTGATTTAGGGTTTCAATTTTCTGATAGCTCAGTAAAACATTACCAACGATTGTAAAACGTTATGTAACGTTTTGTATTGTAAAATCTTGATCAAAAATAGAAATTTTTGAAGCTCAGATTTAATTAAAACGTTACAACTTTTGTCAAACGTTACAACGCTGATTTAATTAAATCATTGTAACGATTGACAAACGTTACCAATGTTTGTAATTCAATTTTGAATTTGATCTAGCTGTAGTTTAGCATTTCTGACATTCTCAAATCGTTATAACGTTTTAAATTGCTTCTGAGTTTGATCAAGCTGTTACTTCAGTGTTTCTGACAAGCTGAAAACGTTACAACGTTTTACAAACATTACCAACGTTTGTTCCCCGTTTAAACAGCCTCAAACTTACTTTACCAAGTTTATGATTTTACAATTTGTATTCTTCATAAGTGTCTTCATGATTTATTCAGTTCAAGTATTCCATATTGCCATTCCATTTGACTTGAACCTGCATATCTTTCAAAAATAGAAGAAATCGTAAAATTCAATAATTGTATGTTTTTGCAAATTAGTCAAATAGACGAAAAAATTATTGCTAGAACAACAGATTCTATGCATCTTTTTTATGTTTTTTTACATGTAGAGTCCAAATTTATTTAGACACGTACTCGCCATATGTAAATTATATCATCATTCTTATTAGTTTTGATTTCTTTCTACTTTTTGAATGTTATTTAAGGAGTTTTTTAATTGATTAATAATTGATTGATAATGTCTTCGTTTCTTTCTATTTTTTATAATGTTATTTATCATTTAATATTTAATTTTGTATGAGATTTTTTTATGAATATATATATATATATATATATATATATATATATATATATGTCATTTAAAAAAAATGTAATAACATGTAAATTTATGAATTAAGAAATATTATTTGTTATTTAGTCTAGTATTCTGTATGAAAATATATTTTTTTATGATGTTTTGTGTTCTCTTATAAGATGTTCTCATTGCAATTTACAAACACGATACCAATAATAGCGGCCATTTTTATTAATATCCTTAAAAAAAAAATTTAAAAATGCCCCTGTGTGCAGTTTTTTTTTATAATTGCCCTGACAGCCTAGGCTTCGGGCGGTCCAAAAAACCCAGTGGAGCGCCCCCACTATGGGCGGCCCACATGCCAAGTGAGGCGCCCCAGGGACGGGCAGGGATGGGCGGCCCACATGCCAACTGAGGCGCCCCAGGGACGGGCGGCCCATAGCAAAATTGTATTTTTTTTAATTTCTTTTTAATTATTTTCCAATTAGCCATTTATTACTGTACCCGTTATTATGTCATGTAATACTTATAAATTTGTTTTTTTTAATGTAGTTTGTTAAAGAAAAGATGTTAGTTTTTTAAATGGGAGTGTGGGTCGCAAACAAAAATTACGGTTTCAATATAATTTCTTAGTTTCAATATAATTACTTGAAGTGTACTGTTGCGCTTTTAATTCTATTGTTGAACTTTAAGTGTATTGTTGAACTTTAATTGTATTATTAAACTGTGTTATAATGATGAAATGTAAAGTGCAAACAATATAATACCAACATGAATATAAAATAAAAAAATATAATGCCAACATAATCAGAAACATATAATACAATAGTCCCATAGTCAAAATACTACAGTCATAACTATATCGCAATAAAAAAAACTCTACAATCATCCTCGTCGTTTCCTTCCGGATGGAGACAACCTAGGAGCCGCTATGCCCTTGCCATCCCTGTGTGGCTGCACGCGCCTCTATATCTGCCTCTGCGGACTCACATCTCCTAATGCCTCCTCTCCCATATCCTCATCTCCCCCCGTATACATGTGCTGCGTACCTGTACTGGCTGCCCATGGATCAAATAGACCAGCTGACTCTGCATTGGCGGGCTGTGTACGCAGCTCCCATGGATCTTGCTCGCAGCTTACAGCATAAGTGGCAGGAGGCGGTGCGCCAAATAATGCAGAGACAAAGTCATCTGCAGTCTGAGATGCACTCCCACCAGCCTCAAAGTCGTGCTCCATCTCCACTCCATATTGTGGTCTATGGGAGCCAATCACCTCTGCATCTGTGTCTAACGGGGCCACACAATCACCTCTCCATATCGGAACCGCGTCACCGCTGGAATCCTCGAACATGACAGCACCACACAAATCCAGCACATACGCCCTAGTGTACCTGTAATATAAAATAATCAATATAAATAATTGAGATTGTTAATGAACTACTAAGTTAATTTAAAAAGTGTAATAGTACCTCCTGACCGCCTCAATGTCAGCAGTCTCAGGAAATATCTGATTCTGGAAGAAGTGAGACCGGAGTGCCTTTAGAGAAATACAATACCCAGAATAGCGGAACTCCTCCTCCCCCCTTCTTCTTCTTATATTTCTTCTGCAGAGTCTTCGGATCACACCCTAACAACTCCGGTATCATCCTCTGCAGCTCTTGATGGTCTGAGATGCCACCTATGGGGTCGCCATCGATATGTAAACCCCATAAGGCGCTCACATCACCAAGGGTGACTATCATCTCCCCGACCGGGAGATGAAATGTACGAGTCTCAGGTCGCCATCTCTCCGCTAGACCATGCATCAGAGACTGATCGATCTTACTTTGTGGCATGGTGGCAAGCTGATACAACCCAAGGTTTAAGATGTATCGCTGCATTTTTTATGGGGAACGAACAGAATCTCAGACCTGCGGTGCCTCACTGTAAGCATGACATCATCCTGTATTTATTATCAATTTGTCAGACTCAAATAGTGCCATTTTTTAAGTACTATTTACATTAAGTATAAATATCATGTACCTCAACAGATGCCAATGAGACGCGGTGCTTAACATGATGGGTCCATAGAAGAGGACTAAATGTGTCAGGATCATGCACACCATCTGTAAAACCGGCCTGAGACGACGGATTCGCTCCAGTTGAATCCTCAAATCCCTTACCAGTCGTATCATCATATGACGACGGGCCCTCTCCAGTCGGATCCACCGGGGACGTGCCCGCTCTAGTTGGATCCACAGCATCTGGACCCGCTCCAGCCGGACTCGTTGCAGGCTCAGCTCGTACTCCCCACCGTCTAGCTCTAGGCATACTACATTTACCAAAAAATATATATTAATCAGTAACATAGTATATTATATTATTATTATAATAATTATTTAATGTATTAAGAATATAACATATTAATTATATAATTATATATTAATAATTTTTACTAATAATAAAATACTAATTGTATAATTATAAATTAACAATAATTATTAATCAAAAAATACAAATTATGTAATATTATTATAATAAGAATTTAATATATTAAGAATATAATATATTAATTATATAATTAATATAAAAACTATTGTCAAATTTACTTTTTAAAATAAAACTTATTGTGAAAATCGACAAACAAATAAAACAAATAAAACTTATTGTCACTGAAACTTTTCTTCGTACCCTAAGCATCACAAAAATAATTTAAAAAAAAATGCATATTTTTTAAACTATAAACTCTAACCCTAAATTTTTAAACAATTCAAGCAATTGAACCATAAACCCTCAATTTTGTAAGCAATTCACAATTCACAACCATAAACCCTAAATTGAACCATATCACATTCAAGCAATTCAAGCAATTTTACCATAAATCATAATCCTAATCCTAAATTCGAGCAATTGAACCAATTCGAGCAATTCGAGCATTCAAGCAATTCGAGCATTCAAGCAATTCGAGCATCCAATTCGAGCAATTGAACTATAATCGAATCGAATCACATTATCACATTATCACATTCAACAATTCAAGCAATTCAACCCTAAACTCTAATCGAATCAAATCGAATCACATTCAACAATCAATTTAATCATGTTCAACAATTTAATTGCATTTAACCCTAACCTAAATTCTAATCGAATCGGAAAAAAAAAACTCACATTCAAGCGAGGGAGAAGCGGGAAAGAAGGGAGGCAGAAGCAAGGTGCGAGGCAGCGGCAGTGGCGGAAGGGGCGGAGTTGAGCACACCGTCGATGAAGTGGAGGAGGCAGCAGAGGCGTCTGGCGGAGGCAACAAAGAGAGAGACAGAGAGGCAGAGAAAGGCGATCAAGGGGGTTTTTTTGGGTGGTTTTTGCTTCTGGTGCGGAGGGAAGACAGGGAGAGAGTAGAGAGAGCGAGACAGAGAAGAGAGACAGAGCTGGGTTGTTAACGGGTAGGGTCATGGGTCCCTAGTGCACCGTCCGTCACGGGGGAGCCCCACTAGAGCTATGGGCTGCCTGTGGTTAGGGCGCCTCGCTATGCTTATGGGCCGCCTTTGTGATGGGCGCTCCAGTAGGAATTTTGGGCTGCCCGTGGGCTGGGCGGTCAGGGCATAAAAAAAAAAAAAATAGAAACAAGGTTATTTTTAAAATTTTCTTTTTTAGAGGGGGGTATTAATAAAAATGGCCGCCAATAGTAGTATGTATTTATAAATTGATTTTTTAATTTAATGTGAAGTGAGTTAAATGAAATGGTGAATATTAATAATTATGAAGATAAATGAACTGATATCTCCTTACACTACACGAAAGGATACCTAATTAGGAGAAAAGGACAAAAGTTTTACGCTAAATGCGAATGGAACATTCTGAAATGGTTGAAAATAAATTCTCAACCTACAAAAGAATTGCAGGTGTTGCAATAGTTGATGATAGCAGAGGATGGACGACGTCTCCTCCCTCTCAAATGAGAAACCGACACGCGAATGAATTCGTATCCTCTGAGATATCTCAAACTTTGAGTGACTTTATGAAAAATCTCAACCGTTTAAATACGTTATACACGAATCTCAAAGCAAACATAGACCCCCTACATCACCTCCGAATAGGCACCGGACACGTCGGTCACGCAAGTTGAGATATCTTAGAGGATACGCACTCGACGCGAATAGGGTGGATAGAGTCGCAATTGGCAATTTGGGTTGTGTTTCTAGAATGAGCATTGTCTTGCGTTGCGGTTGCGGTTGCGGTTGCGGTTGCGCCATATATGTAAATGTAATGGTATATGATATCATCTCTGAATTCATATTCATCCCTCATTAGTCGGTGGACCCATCATATCATAAGTCGGTGTGACGCATCTGATATATCTATCGGGCCGCGCCTCCTTCCCTTTTCCTTTGCAGGAAACTGCCGCAGCCGCTTCTATCTTTCTCTCTCTCTCTCTCTCTTTCTCTCTCGCAGTAGCAGTTGTAGGGACTAGGGACTAGGGAATAGGGAGAGCGAGACGAGACGAGAGAGAGTGAGAGCGAGCGAAAGAGAAGCGAAAGGATTGAGAAGATATAGACCCGTCTTTTGCGATTAAATCTGAAACGCTTCTATTCTATTACTGTCTGTCCGGTACTCTTCTTCTTCTTCTTCTTCTTCTTCTTCTTCTTCTTGATTTTATTTTATTTTGTTGTCTGTCTCTCTTGGGGCCATTAATAGACATGCATAAGTAAGTAGTTTGTCTTGTCTACAGACTACAGACTACTGATTTTTTTTGTTCCTTGCTATCGAATTAATGGAATTACTTTCCTAAAAATTTTCTTGGCTGGATTGTCTGAAATCTGAGTTGTATTTAATCAAGGTAATATCAAAGCAATTATTGTTTGGTTCGTCTCTAATTGAAAAACGAGATGGGTAATTTGTATAAGCTATATTCATTCATTCTGTTACGTCCAATCAGTTCTTTCTTATTGGGGGAGAAACTTCACTGGCTATTACATTGTATGCAGGGCAGGTCCCTGTGTCCTTTCCTTTCCTTTCCTTTCCTTTCCCTAGTAGTAGTAGTAGTAAGCTTCAAATTTGTTAGTTTAATTCCATCTCGATCGATCCAGTCTAAACTGGTACTTGTATCTATCCTTTGCTTGCTTAATTTATGTTTGTTTATTTCATCAGAGAAAGTGAAAGTGAAAGTGAAAGTGATGTCTATTAATGGGGTGGAGGAATTGGAATACATGGATGAAGAAGGAGAAATTGAAGAGGGAGACTTTGTTGTTCTCGAATATCCCAATGGACCAACAAATGGAGACGAACCAGATGATGATGAATATGCTCAGGTATTTTTTTTTTACCTTTTCCTTTTCCTTTTCCATCACAGGTAGAGGTTGCATCAGCTGTTAATGGAAAAACTTTTCACAGCTTATAAGGATCACAGATACATCAGCTGCAGAAGCAAGGAGAGGTAAAGACATACAAGGAATTCCTTGGGACAGATTACAAGTTACCAGGCAGGAATATAGAAAAACCCGTGTAGAGCAATACAAGAACTATGAAAATTTTCCCAACTCTAGTGACCTTGTGGAAAAGGTATGTTTCTTTTTTACAACACCTCGAACAATTTGGTTTTATTTTCTGCTGTTTTCTTTGATTTTGCATTCTTTATCCATTTCCTGCCTTTGAATTATCTGATTGTATCAGTTAATCTCTCTTAAGCTTGAACAAATGACCTCATTATCTTGATAATAAACCTCTAGAAAACAAGCTTTCGTTACTGCCTTGTGGCCAATTAAAGAAAGAAACTTAAACCTCAATTAGGTTGTAATTAAAGGAGCCATTAGAGTTACATTATTTTTGACTGATTAGTGATGTGTGTATTATGAGGTAGCACGGCTTTTACTTTTGTAAGACATTTTTATTTTCTTCATTTAATTTTTATTTGGTATTCTTTTGGTTAGACATGCAAGCAAGTAAAGAAGGGCAGTACTTATTATGACTTCCAGTATAATGCTAGAGCAGTCAATCCTTTGATCCTTCACTTCCAGGTGAATTTGACTTTTGCTGTTACTATATGATAGGGAACATTCATATATACTTTCCTTTAATATCAGAAGGTTAACCTTCAACCAGTAAAGGCTTTCAAGAAGAAGAAGTAAACCAGCTTATGCATAGAGCTACTAGCAAGTAATATTTTCCTGTTAAATGAATACTGATTTTCGTTTTTCTCACCTAGAAAGTTACTTTATTATATTCTTTTTCAGCTAAGGAACCTGGTATGGGCAACTTCTAAGCATGATGTGTACTTCATGTCAGATGCATCAGCTGTATATCATTGGTCATCTTTATCACACAAATTGACTGAAGTGCTGAATTTTTCGGGACAAGTGACCCCAGTTGAGGTCTTACTTTTCTTTCTCTTCTTAGTAGTTAATTGTGTTGACTTGCATTAGGATTTATTGATTATTTAAACCATGCTTTATAGTACTCGTAGTACGATCTTTTTTATTAATTTTACATTTGTATATGATCCTTTCTGTTCCCTAAGTTGTATTGCTGTGCATATTTTCTTTTTTTCCCTCTCATTTGTTTTTCCCCATCTGATATCCAAGATCCAAAGTTTCTATTTACCATCTTTAAAAATAAAATTAACAATTTAACCACTCATTTATACCTGAGAAACCAGCAGGCTGGTCCTGCAGATATAATATGCGGGACCATTTAAAAATGGAATTTCTGCAGGACCATTTAAAAAAAAAAATAAACAATTTAAGCACTCATTTATACCTGTGAAACCAGCAGGCTGGTCCCGCAGATATAATTTGCGGGACCATTTATAAAGGGAATCTGTGGGACGAGCCTGCTGGTTTCGCAGGTATAACCTGCGAACCTGGTAAATATGAAAATTTTCAGAAAAACTGGCGAAAGGGTTTATCTTCTTTTTTATAAAGATGGTAAAAAAAAAAATTGGCTCCAAGAGAGGCCTTTCATTTAGCCTTTTTTGGGTGGTTTTCTGGTATTTGGAGAGGGGAGTGGGGGTGAAAAGAATTTTCTACTGTTATGGCATAAATAGAATAACTTAAAACCTAACTGCTATTCTGATTTACAGAGATATCCGGGAAGTGTACAAGAAGGGCTCTTTGGAGTAAATGTAACTACATTTACAGTGAACGAGGGTTTGTTGATTGCTGGGGGGTTTCAGGGAGAACTTATTTGTAAGGTAAGCATTTCTTACAAAAAATGCTTGTGATAATCAAACCTGCTCCTGGTATTAATACTTTTGTGTATTGTTGTTGTATAGGCTTTGGATAGACAAGGAGTTAGCTTCTGTGCGAGGACAACCTTTGATGAAAATGCTATCACAAATGCTATTGAAATATACAAGGATTTCAGGTAATTGCTTTATTTATCATTCCGCTACTGCAAAGCTATTGGACATTGAATCCAGTCTAACTAATGACTTTATGACTTTATAAATTTCTAGAGGTGGGACCCACTTCATGGTCGCAAACAATGATTGCCGTGTTCGTGAATTTGATGTAGAGAAGTTTCAACTTAGAAATCACTTTCGCTTCCCATGGTCTGTTAATGTAAGTTAATCAATATCATGTATTTGAGTAGAACTAGGGTATTCTTAAGTTCACCGAGCCCCTTTGTGAACTCAACTCTAAAATGACGAATCCGAACTGTTGAAACCCATCTACCTTACAAGTGATCACTTGTACATGTGAAAATTTTCAAAATTAGAAGGTTTATAAATTAATTTTAATGCATTCATTTTTTGAACCTTTTTGACCACTTGACTCTATACAAAATTAATTCAAAAATTGTAAAATTTTCGCATGTAGATATATCACTAGTAAGGTAGATGGGTTTCAACGGTTTGGATTTGTCATTTAAAGCCAATCCGGTAGGTTTTAGAGTTGAGTTCACAAAGTGACTTGGTGAACTTCAGAACACCCTAGTTCTACTCCATGTATTTATTTGCTTATCATGCAATCCGAAACTGTGGCAAAGTTTCTCTCTCTCACTAAAATTTGTTATTGTTGTTGTCAGCATACATCAATAAGCCCAGATAGGAAGTTTATGACTGTGCTTGGAGATGACCGAGATGGATTACTTGCTGATTCACAAAATGGCAAGGTAAATAATAATTTATCCAAAGTAATACTTGTATAAATTAAGCAATTATCTCTAAATATCAAAGAATAAGCGAACCATTAATTGCTATTATCAATAGATTGTTGTTTGCTGCTGATTTTATGTACTTGGTGTTGTTATCATGATATCAATATAATGGCTACCGGAGTAAAGAAAAAGTCTAGGTCTGTTCATGCTTCTCTCCAGAAGAACAAATTTCATATAACTTGTTCTAGAGATAAAGAGCAAGTAAAGCTGACTTTTGATAGCAACAATGAGGAAGGAGATGAATTTAACAAATTTCCCAAATTGAGCACTTGTAATTCTTATTCATTATAAAAAACATTCGCAAATTTTAGGTAATATCTAAACTGTCGGGGCATGTAGACTACTCATTTGCTTCAGCATGGCATCCAAGCGGCATCTATTTTGCAACTGGAAATCAAGACAAGTCGTGCCGCATATGGGATGTGCGGAACCTTTCTTCTTCTCTCTCAGTCTTAAAAGGAAACATTGGTGCGATCCGGTCTGTCCGTTACTCACCTGATGGCCAGTTCTTGTTCTTTGCTGAAGCCGCAGATTTCGTGCATGTTTACAACTCATCTCTAAATTATAACAAGAGGCAAGAGATTGACTTTTTTGGGGAGATTTCAGGAATTTCTCTGGGCCCAGATGATGACTCTCTATATATTGGTGTATGGGACCGGGTCTATGCAAGTTTGCTACATTTTAAGAGGCGGCAGGCATATGAATACTTGGACTTGTTTGTATGAAGGCAGAGCTTTGAACATACATCTAAGTTACAGGCAGGTTTAATTTTGGTCCGTTGATCAGACTCTGAAATTAAAGTAGCTTTGGATGTATAGAAGAATGCATGCCCAAAAAGAGGTTGAATCAATCTTATTGAAGTTTGTTAGAATTTTATTGTGTACATGAGTTTTGGTAATGAATAATTCATTATTATATCACCAAATTGCAGTGTTATTAGAAGCTCTAATGTGTTCTTTTAATAGTATACAAGGACTAACATGCATGGAGGAAAGATAAAGATAACATATCACATGCATGGAGAAAAGTTCTCTTCAGAGTTGATGCTTCCATTGCTCCCTCTCTATTTTCTTCTTCTTCTTAAGTAGCCTAGCGGCAACCAGATTTTGTTAATAAAACTTGCTTAATGCAACAGAATCTTGCATCATAGAATTTCTTCTCAACTTTTGTGCTTTCCACCAGTGTTTCAATTCCCCTCGCTTCTGTAATGAACTTGGGATGAATTTTTCACTCCATCTGAAGCCTGAGCGAAATCATTACCATGTAATAGTCTTCACAGATCTTTGCTATGCTAAAATCCATGCTCTCTGTGATGCCCCATGACATGAGCTGTCTTTGCTGCGGAGTTATATTTACGTGACATTGACATTGACATCGTTAATTTTAATGACGATATATTTGAGCGTTGGATCAGCCGTTCTGTTTATTTTTCTCTTTTAGAGTTAACTGATAGTGTATTCATGACAACAACTGATTTTTTTTTATCAAAACATTAAGTATTTTATTTCTCTACAAAAATTAAGCATATACAGAATACACAATACAAAAAACATATACAGTTCTTTAGTTACATATATCAAAATTCTTCACGGGAAGCAAAAACCCATTTAGAAGAAAAATCCAATTCATCATCTTTTGAGCAAATTTCTAAGATCTTGCACTCTCTGGTCATTTATACCTTTACTAACAAAAGCTCTAACCATTGTATTAATTATTACCTTATCAGGCTTACACTTTTTATTTTCCATCATATCCAAAACCCCTTGCATCTCCCCCAAGCAACCAACTCTTGCATACGCATCAACCAAACAATTAAAAAACGGTGTGTCCAACAACACATCTGAATTCTCAATCAATTTTATGACAGCCTTTATCATCTCCTTATCCCCTGCTCTCCCATAAGCCCTTACTAGCGAACAAAGCGTCACACAATTTGGCTTAATTCTCTCTGATTTCATCAGCCGAAATATGTACTCCATCTGTTTCAGTTCACCAGCTCGGCCAAATGCATCAATCACCACATTGTAAGTGACAATGGTCCAGGAGTAGTAGTACTTTTGCATGAATTCCATAACAGCACCCATTTTTTGGAACATCTTGGCCTTCCCATACGAGTCAAGAAGGATGTTGAAGGTTTTGATGGTTGGGGAGATACCTGATTTGGTAAATTTGTCATAGCATTTTTCCATGGTGTCAATTTGACCGCTGGCACCATAAGCACGAAGTGTGGCATTCATCGTCCATACATCAGGAGTGCAATCTTGGCTGGAGAGCATCTCTACGAGCATAGCTTCCATCTCTTGAAACCTTGTTTACAAACAAAGGAATTAGATACCAGTATACTATTATCATGTAATGAGATTCTTCATCTCCTCCCTGCGTGATTTGTAGGAATTATTTGATTTACAGTGTCTTTGTCCATGTGCGTGTACTACTTGAAGTAGTGTTATGCAGTTGTAATTGGGTTTATTTTCTTATAGAAAAAATGTATGTGCAAGAAAAGGAAAGAGTTATGTACCTTCCTACTCTTCCATATGTATCAACAAGTGTATTATATGTGACTGTGTTAGGCCTGACACCATAGCTCCGCATATCGAGCATCAAATCCCAAACCTTATCAAATGCATATACATGGAGGCATGACTTTATGAGGATTGAATATGTGTGCACATCAGGATGACAGCCAGCAGTGTTCTTCATTTTTTCTAAGAGAGAAAAGGCCTCATCAAAGAGACCGCTTCTACTATAAGCTGAAAGCAAGGCAGTGTAAGACTCGTGGTTTATGACACAGCCTTCACCCTGCATTGCTACAAAAAGTTCATGTGCTTTCTCTGGCTGCTTGCATTTGCCGAGCATGACCATGAGTTTGATGTAAATGCCGGTGTTTGGCCGGTACCACATCTGTTCTCTCAATAGCTCAAACACCTAACGGATTACGGATGGATGTTATATTATGAAAAAAGTGAGTAATATAATATGATTGATTAGCAGAGTTGTGTTTTTTTCCTTGTTTTTCCTTGGGAAATGAAATTGGGCTCTATTTCATTAAGTTCCAACTAAAGGAGGGATGGAGGGAAGGAAGGAGCTATTAGCTATTAGCTATTAGGTATTAGGGATGGTACCTGGAGTGCCGATTCCCATCTAAGAGCGGTGATGCGCTCGTGAAGCGCCTCGAGAACGGTGCGGGGTAAGAGCTTCTTTGAATTGGTACCGCCTCTCTTCTTCTCTATGACAGCTTTGGTGGCCTCCCGGCGCAGAATAACCGAAATGGCCTTTCTAGAGGCAATCTTGCGGTTCACCTCCTCCTTCCTCTCCTTCCTCTCCTTCTCCTTGTCATTCTTCTCTCTGGCAGATGTTGATATTTGAATCTGGTTCCGTTTTGAAGAGAGTTTTTGGACTTTGGAGGAGGGGAATGAGGTGGAGGCGGGGTAGAAGAGAGATGATGAGGGGAGGGGCGTGGAAGCCATTGCTTTTCTCTCGCTCTCAATCGATCGATTGATTGATTGAATCCAAAATGGGAAGGAAGAAAAAATCCCGATTTTTTTATTAATAGAAATAAATTAAAAAAAATATAGAAATACGGTATTACTTATGATTATTTTCGAAATACAGATACAACGGGTCGTGTAAACCGGTCCACCGGACGGGTCTAATTAATCCGTCCGGATTAATTAATGGTTAGCGTTAAATTCAGCGGAGAAAAAAAAAAAAAAAAAAAATCCGGACGCTACTGCACAACCCGTCCCGGCAACATATGGTTTTCTTCTCTGTCTGCAGCGCTACGCAGAAAAAAAAAAAAAACGAAAGTTCTTTTCTCCGCCGACAGCTCTCCTCTCTACTGATCCCCTCCGTCTCCTCTCTCTCCGCCTCCGGCCATCTCCTCTCCGCCGACAGCACTCGTCTCCTCTCCGTTTCCTCTCTCTCCGGCCATCTCTCTTCTCTCTACTGCCGAGTAAGTTGTTTAACCACCGTTAATATTTGCAATTGATAGTTGTTTAACCACTCGTCTTTTGAATACCGGTTAATTTTTCTGATTATGAGGTTTCAAATTTCAGTTTATTACTGTTCTAAAATCAGTTTCTTTGATTTTGGAAGTTATTTAATCACAAAATTAGGTGAAGTTATTTAATCAGTTTCTTTGATTCTGAGGTTTCAAATTGATCTGTATACCTTTGCGTATGCATTGATTCTAAGGTTTCAAATTGATCTGTATACCTTTGCGTATGCAGTAAATGAATAATCTGTGACTATTTTGTGTCATATGTCATTACTTATTTTAAGTTTGGCTGCCTGGTTGGATTGTGACTATTTTGTGTCATATGTGCCATTCACTTTTATATAAGTATGTCTACTTCGTTATTCGTTTATGAACATCTTTAGCTTTTATAACACTTCAATATATTAGTTAGTAAAATTAGTTAGTTGTTAAATGGATTAACTATATTCTGACGTTTCTGATTGCATTTTCTAATTGATTTCTATTTATTAAATAGGTAACATCATCTCAAAATCATAGGTGCTGTTATGAAGTGTGTGCATATTACATGGCAATTTTTTTTTTTTACTTATGACATGAGAGTTGAATTAATGATATAATTAAAATAATAAATATATAATAGCCGTATCGTATCCTTTATTTTTGAGAATTGCCGTATCGCCGTACCCGTATCCATGCAACATAGCATGGAGGCTTCTCTCGCTCGAAGGCTTTTCCGAACTGTAAGGCACTTTTTTTCTCATTGTTTCTCTAATTTTCCACCTTTGTATTCATCTATAGGCAAGCGGATTTCCGAACTGTAAGACACGATATCTCCAACCTTTACTCAAAAAAAAAAAATTATAACCAAATTTAAGCTGTGTTGGTAGCATTTCTTTCAAATAATTGTGATAGAAATGTAAACAAAGGAAATATGTTCAAAGCATCTCTATTGTATGCATAGAATTCATCTCATTTTTATTTTCAGTTGTTTTTTTATAAACCCAAAAGCATCAACTGAGCTGGTATCAATACCATTAATATGATACAATTTATAATTGAAACAACTTTCTCTGATTTTGCAGAATGTTTCTAAAAATTGTGACTAAATGATGGTTTATTTTTCAGATGGTGTTCTCTCGATTACAACTACTGGTATAGCTTCTAATTCGCCAGTGAAACTATTAATTTCATGCAATAGATTGTCTCAGTTCTGGCAGCACACTAGTACTAGTTTAACTATGTTATGGCATTTTGTTAGCAAGTGTTGGATTGCTGGTTGATACCAAGACATCAGATACCAGCAGAGATACCAGCAGATCTTTATCAGTACCCAGCCTGACCAACTTTGTGCAATACTGATAAGGTGGTTCAGATTATTTTGGTCTCCAACTAAACCCCAAATAAGATGCATGATACAATCCAAGTGAACACAAATTTGAAACAACAAAGAAAAGGAAAGAAAAATAATAGTAAAAATATAACTCAAAGAATTGTAGAGCTCTTTGGTATTAGTTTTTTTTATTTTTTTATTTTATGAATTATGATGAAGTTTAGCAATGCCTATTTAAAATATTATATGATTATGTAGCTTTTGTAATGTGCCCTAATTATTTCATGTATGTAGCATTGTGAACTTCTAATATTCGTAGGAACGAATGACAAAGAGATCCAACATTTTCGTCTAAATATCAGAGAATCCACCACTTCAAATAGAAGACTAGTAAAATTACCTTCCACATACAAAACATTTGGCGCTTTCAAGTAATTGTTTATCACTTTCTCTGTAACTTGATTTTATTTTTAAAGGATCTTTCAGTTTAGTTTAGTTTCTGAAAATTTCAAATGTGGATAGTGGAATAGAAGTATGTTTCTCAACTTGTGGAGGACATTCTGAGGAGTTTGTCTTGTGGGCAGTTGGCTTTTTCAAGAAGGTATTTTCCATTGATATTCTGTAACCATACCTGACTGGTATGGTCTCTTGAATAATAATATTATTAAACATTAGAGGAGGGTTCAAATGCACCCAAATTTTATATTTTTTGGAATTTTTTTACTATTTATGAAGCCAATTTGAAAATCGCTGATTTTACATTTTCTGGACCATTAGATCAGCGATTTTCAAAGTGGTTTAATAAATAGTAAAAAAATTCTAAAAAATGTAAAATTTGGTCTCCAAGCACATCTTAATATATAGATCGCATCTAACGGTTCGGATTGACTATTCGGACTTTGAAAAATAATTTGAAAAATAGAGTGCATTTGGGTGTACAAAAATTTGGGTGCATTTGAACCCTCCTTTAAACATTATTGCCAGCTTAAGGCACTACAATATTGTTGTTTTTTGTTAATAATTTGTGATTTCACGCTTAAAGCATTACAATATTATTCGTTAATATTGTTGTTAAAATATTTTAAAGGAAGTTGCCAAGATACCTACTTTGTATGTTTTTTAGAGAGATTATATTTTTGTTTGCTGCTGTACATGTGACGTTTCAGTTTGCAGGGCCGTAGTTGATTGTAATAAATGTTGTAGTTCTTGATTTCTATATGGGAAACTGACCCATTTGGTGATATTTAATCACAATTTTTTTTTTTAAACCCGGGACGGATTGAAGCAGACCGTCCAGATTTTTTTTTTTTTTTTTTTGGACCCGGGACGGGTTGTGTAGTACCGTCCGGATTCTGTTTTTGTTTTATTTTTTTTTCTTTCCTCCGCTAAGTTTAATGCTAACCATTAATTAACCCGGACGGGATAATTAGACCCGTCCGGTGGACGGATTTACACAACCCGTTCTACCTATATTTCGAAAATAACCAAAAGTAATCCTGTATTTTGATATATTTTTTATTTTATTTCTATTAATAAAAAAATCGGGGAAAAATCTGGAGTGAGCAGGGGGGAACCCCGATTTTTTTATTAATAAAAATAAAATAAAAAAAATATCGAAATACGGGATTACTTTTGGTTATTTTCGAAATATAAGTACAACGGGTTGTGTAAACCTGTCCACAGGACGGATCTAATTATTCCGTCCGGGTTAATTAATGGTTAGCGTTAAACTCAGCGGAGAAAAGGAAAAAAACAAAATCTGGACAGTACTACACAACCCGTCCCGAGTCAAAAAAAAAAATCTGGACGGTCTGCTTCAACCCGTCCCGAGTAAAAAAAAACGAAAGTGCTTCAACTCTGGATGCAGCGCCCAATTTGACAGTTGATGAGGCCCTGCAAGTGCTTCTCTAGATACATGTCTCATGGAGAGAAAATCCTTCATGGACTGCAATTCTGACACATTCAGCTACTGTTTCAGATGCCTTCCATGAGGGCAAATCTTGGAGATTGTTACTAGTAACCACATGTAGTCTAAGAATAGGTTGTCCTTTGTTGTTTCCCTTTTTGCCAACCTATATATACATCTTGATCGTGTTCAGTAACGCCAAAGCTTCTGCATGGAAGGGATCCTCCGCATGCATATAGCCAAAAGCCATCCCTTCATCCCATCCTGCCCTTTTAGAACTGTCCCATGATGCATCTTTGCTTCAAAAATAAACTCGCTGCATGCTTTCCAGATACTCAAAATGAAATTACACAATGTCCTTCACCTCCACGGCCTATGTGAGATCCATTAAGGTTCTTATGTGAGATCCATTAAGGTTCTTGTGAAATCAAGTGACAGTTGATCCACATGGAGTGCCATGGGTGAGGTGAGGCATACCAAGTAGCTTGGGTTAACGGGCAAAAAAAAAAGATTACATGGTTTACAAATTTGTTTTCTTGGCCACACCTAGTACATGTCGGATTAATCGATTGTATCCTCCAATTTAAACCTGCCATCGTGGACACCCCTCCGTGTATGGCCTTCCATAAGAACATTTGGCACTCTTGGTATTAATTAACCCTTTCCAAGACCAGACTTGTTTCCTGGCCTCTAGTTTTAAGGCATCACAGTGTACCTGATGGTGGTTCTGTTGTACCAGTATTAAGTACCCTTCCTTGGTCTGAGCGGTATATCTTTATTTTTCTTTTCTTTTTTAAAACCGGGACTGGTTGAAGCAGACCGTCCAGATTTTCTTTTCTTTTCTTTTTTTTGACTCGGGATGGTTTGTGTAGTACCGTCCGAATTTTGTTTTTTGTTTTCCTTTTCTCTGCTGAGTTTAACGCTAACCATTAATTAACCTGGACGGGATAATTAGATCCGTTTGGTGGACGGGTTTACACAACCCGTTGTACCTATATTTCGAAAATAACCAAAAGTAATCCTGTATTTCGATATTTATTTTATTTTATTTCTATTAATAAAAAAATCAGGGGGGGGGGCAACCACTAGGGACTAGGGAGGGAAGTACGGGATGAATTCGTATCCTCTGAGATATCTCAAACTTTGCGTGACTTTATGGAAAATCCCAACTGTTTAAATACGTTCTGCACGAATCTCAAAGCACACATAATACTGACCCCCTACATCACCCCCGATTAGGCACCGGACACGTCGGTCATGCAAAAGTTGAGATATCTCAGAGGATACGCACCCGTAGGGAATGGCCGGTTTTTTTATTAATAGAAATAAAAAAAAATATTTAAAAAGAACATAACTTTTATGTTTTTGCGAAAACTAGGTAGATTGGGTTCTGTATACCCGTCCCACCAGACGGGTCCAATTGACCCGTCCTGGTTAATCCTCGTTAACCTTAACCAACATCACGGAAAAAAAAAAAAATTATGGACGGGTCCTCTTAACCCGTCCCGCTCCGTAAAAAAAAAAAAATACATGGACGGGATTCTTAAACCTGTCCCGACCCGTAAAAAAAAAAAAAACTATGGACGGTGTGCTTGAACCCGTCTCGCGTTTAAAAAAAAAAATTAATACCCCGGACGGTTTTGTTAAACCCGTCCCGTCCACTTAGTAACCTCCTCCGCGCAGAGAGCTCTCATTTTCATTCTCCTTCGCGCAGAAAGCTCCCTCATTTTCAGTCAGATAGCAGAAGACGTTCAGACAGAGACAGAAAGAAGTAATTGTTGTTAATTGCAAAATCAAATTTCAAACAGGTAACTCAATTATATTTTATGCTATATCATTCAGTAATTTTTATAAAATAATTTAATTAATATTAGTTTTTATTAACGTAATAATAATAATATGTAATTTATTCATTATTGTGTAGGTTATGTAATTTTTATTTAATTAATATTAGTTACGAATATATTTCAATAGGTAAATTTTGTAATGGTATCACTAAAATGTTATCAAATTTAATTTGTTTTTACGTAATTATTGAATTTTATATTTGTTCAATTAAATGATTTTGTTATTTTCTGCTATGTCATTCAATAATTTTTGTAAAATAATTTAATTAATATTAGTTTTTATTAATGTAATAATAACATGTAATTTATTCATTATTGTGTAGGTTAAATTATAAAAAAAATTAATCATGTTGATGCTGAGAATTTATTTTGGTGGTGAAATATGACACGGTCGTAAAGGAGTAGAGTATAGTATTAGTCCTCGATTCTCATTGAGTGTGACTGATGAATACGGTTGGTATGATGTGAAAGGTGAAATTTATCGCCAACTTGGATATTCTGAGAATGAGTATAACCTAAAAGCACATGCACGGATTAATGTTGGTACAACAGCCCGACGTTATTATGAGAAAATTGAAATCGTGTGCGATCAGAGTTGGAGAGGTATTTATATCCAAAGTATGCGTGCCCAAACCCAGTATACTTTTCTCGATTTATACATTGAGTTGGTTCCAATCATCGGTGAAATACAACCGCAGTTATTCGTTAATAGTATGGTGCCGGAAACAAATCCAGAACCTCGACAGACCCATTATAGCGATAATCATGGAGACAACACTTATCTCCGAATGCTGGACACTCTTGCTTATTTGGATTGGCCCAATTTGGACTCCAATCATTTAAGGGACGAGGACGGCCGGTCGGTAAACGAGACCAACACCAATGTTGTAGAAGCACATTTGGCCCGAACATAAGCTTTGTTTTACGCTGAACTGCAACACAAAGGCTCCTGTAGAGATAAGCCAGAAGAGCCCCACCCCAGTTGTACTGTTCCGGGGAATCAAGATCTTGTAGAAATTGCAAATACATTGCCGGAACCGAATCTCCCGACGAATCAGCAAAAAACATAGACCCGAACAAATCGAGTACATACGCCCTTGTGTACTGGCGTATCTGCTCCTCTGTCGGCTCACCCGGGTTCGTATTTGGCATTGCAGCAAATCGAATACGCAACTCCTTCAAACTTATAGCATACCCAGAAGCCGTTCGAACCTCTTGCGTGTCGTTTGGCCCCGATCTCTTTTTCTTTTTAAGCACCGCACTTGCGGTCCCATTTCCAAGAAGTTGATCCACTAAGATGGACCAAGTACGGTCTGAAGCACCTGTCACTGGTAACCCTACGATTGGCAGCGCCCAAAGACAAGAAACATCCTGCAGCGTAATTGTCATCTCTCCCACGGGAAGATGAAAACTGTGAGTCTCTGGTCTCCATCGCTCCACGAGACCAGCGAGGAGTGCTGGATCAATTTTTATGTGAGCAATTTGAGAAACTTGATACAAACCGAGTCTAAGTAAGAATGGTTTGCAAAGGTCGTTGTACTTAATCCCAGTCCAGATACCTCGAGGGTCCACTCCTACATCTCTGTAATCCTGTCAATGTTATACAATTTAATTAAAGTAAAATATTGTAATTCAAATAGTTATATCATTCTATAAAAAAACAAAATTATATGATTCATGGAGTAACTTACATCATCATGGATTCGTGAGACCTTATGTTGGTCATGCGGCATCCATAATAAATTGCTAAAATTATTTGCTGACCATGCCGATTCAAAACCAAAATCATCATGTGCAGCTGCAGCATGTGAAGGGCCACCCGGATCACGACTGCTTGACATTCTGCATGCATGATATTTTAAAAAAAATGAATAACAATCTAAATTTACTAACCACTAATATTATTAAATAAATTACTAAATTAAGAATAGAACCGAACCGAACCGAACCGAACTTGGCAAACCACTAATAAAAATTAAGAATATGATTAAATAAATTACTAAAATTACTAACCACTAATAAAAATTAATGACATTTTGCATGCATGATATTCGTGAAACCGAACCGAACTTGGCAAACCAAAGTTATCATTCAGTTTTTAAAATAGTACCGAACCGACCCGAATTAGCATTGCAACCGAACCGAACCAAAGTTTTATTTCGATTTGCTCGGTTTGTTCGGTTCAAACCGAAATATATTAATTTTTTAATTAAAACAATTGATTATAAACCGGACTATTAGGAAATAAACCAGTTATTTCGGTTTTAAATTTTTTTCAAACCGAATCGAACCGAAGTTATAATTCGATTTGAAAAACCAACCGAATTGATCTAATAAATCGAAATAACCGAACTGATCCAATAAACCGAAATAACCGAACTAATTCGGTTCGATCCAAAACCGAACCGTTTGAACACTCCTAATGAATTTTTTTAAAATGCAATTAACAAATTAATTAAGTTTACTATAATCAATAGTTTGACAACAAATCAAATTAGAAATTAACACATTTCTATACTAATTTAATTTAATTATATTTAAAATAAACCTGAAATAATCGATGACAGAGACGGTTTGAGATGACAGAGGTGGTGCAGGGGAAAATTTTACAAAAGATTCGGACGGGTTGCATTAATCCGTCCCATGCGCCGATCGCCTACCCTACAGAGCGGAGCAGAGTCTCCAGAGAAGCAAAACGCGGAAGGAAGAATGAAGGGAAAGGAAATAGAAGTGGGGGACGGGATTCTTAAACCCGTCTGATAAGCTGAAATTGTATCTATTGAAACCTAGGGTTTGTTATGTAAATTAAGCCAAGTTTTGATTCAAATTAGGTTTAATTAGGTTAGAAATGTCCAAAAGTTCAAGTTACTGCCCTAGTTGTGTTTATTTTGTAGGTAATCAAGTGCTTGGAGCTTAACGGAGCAAGACAGGTGATCTGGAGCAAGACAGCACGAAGATGGAGTAGATTTCACATTTATTGCGGGCCGCAACCAACTCAGACAGAACCATCTTCAATACAGCATTTCCAGGACCTTTATTGCGGTCCGCAATAACCTTATTGCGGACCGCAATAACTACTCCAGCACAGCATTTTCATTCCAACACACTCATTGCGGCCCGCAATAAAACTCATTGCGGCCCGCAATAAAACTCATTGCGGCCCGCAATAAAACTCATTGCGGCCCGTAATAAAACTCATTGCGGCCCGCAATAACCTCTCCAGATTTTTCTGCGCAGTCTGTTAACTGCCTCCACTCATTGCGGCCCGCAATAAGTCGGTTCAGAGCCCGAATTTGCTATTTTTAGGGAGTTATTCTTAGTTTTTATGAGGGGTATAAAATGGGGACTTGTAGAATAGATAAGGGGACGTTTTTTAGGCAGAATTTTTAGGATTAAACAAGGAAAAGCAAGGAAAAGCAAGAAGAGAGAAGAAGGAAGAAGAGATCATTAATCAATCGGTTTTATTGTTTTTTTTTCCTTTGGAACTCTTTTATTCTTTTGATTTGTGCTTTAGCCATGACTGGCTAAAGACTTTTCTAGGGTTGATTAGGGTTGTACTTGAAACTTTTGTTATGATTTAGTTGGTTTTATTTTATATATTCTTGTTCTTTGTTATGATCTATTCTTTATTTTAATTGATTGTGAGGACTTAATCAAAATCACATGAAACCCTAGGATTTGGTATTTGCAATTGAGAAATTGAATATTAGGTCCAGACCATAAGGAATAGAGTATTTGATAGGTTAAGTACCGAGAGGTGACGCTTGTCTTATACGGGCTTCACCTAATAGTTTAGAAAATTGTGCCAAGTACCGAGAGGTGAAAGATAGTTTTCTAGATTTATTGGGACAGTAAGAACTTAATGACTTTAGATTAGGGTAGCCAAGTACCGAGAGGTGACGTTTATTCTAATTTAAAGATGGTATTAATATAGAGATATCCCTTTGTACCTACAACACCCAACTCTGCCTTCATAACTAAAAGAACAAATTTAATAAACCAATTAGTCATAACACTAGTGGATAGGAACTCTAAGAAACCCTAATTTCTCATACTTGTTAAAAACTCAGATTTTGCTTTAAGACTTTAGTTTAATTCATTTTAATCGAAACCAAACCAACCTTTGAACAAACAAAAACCTTTTTTACTTTCTTTTACTAAATTAAATTGTTAGGTTAGATTTGATATTCCAACTTGTCCCTGTGGAGACGATCCCTAAGTACTACTCGACAAGGTTGTACACTTGCAACCGAATTGAGCGTAAATTAGGATTTATTACTTGTATTGTAATAATTCACATCACTGTCCAGCGATTTTTTTTTTTTTTACGGAGCGGGACGGGTTAAGAGGACCCGTCCGTAATTTTTTTATTTTTTTTACGGAGGGGGACGAGGCCATTAAACCCGTCCAGAATTTTTTTTTTTTTCCGTGATGCTGGTTAAGGATTAACGATGATTAACTGGGACGGGTTTACAGAGCCCGATCTACCTAGTTTTCGCAAAAAAATTAAAGTAGTGTTCTTTTTAAATATTTTATTTATTTTATTTCTATTAATAAAAAAACCGGTAGGGAATGGTAGGCGCAGGGCGCTAGCTGTGACAACTGAAGTTAACGCCAGCGGCCAGCCTACGGGCTATTTGAGAAGGCCCAAATAAGAAAAATTATAAAAACAAAGTGAACACGAGGGCCGACTTGGCGAGGCCCAAGTTCGGAAACATGCATACTCTTTTGATTTGATGCATGTATTAATCATGTTAGCTAATTATAATCATCATCATTAATATTTGCTTTACTCATTTGCTATATTATATTATATTATATTTATTTATTTATTTGGGGAACGGAGTGCTATGATAGGATCATACCAAATTTAATCTGGTGGTGGTGGGTGTCTCATCGAAGCCATACAATCACCTTCTAAATTCATAAATATATATCATTTGCACTAATTTTGAAGTAGATCAAACAGCTCCGACTACACCTAACACCCCCACTTCCTATTTATTAATATTTATTGACGACAGTTCAAAAGTTTATAAATTCATTCCTAGCTAATTATTAAGTTAACCAAAATCTCTTCCAATATTGGTTTCACAACAACACTACAGCCGTATTTCTTTTCTCCAATGATTAACTCTATTAAAATAACAATCAAGGCAAATTATTCCTATTCCTATTCCCACCAAATGACATCCATTATTAATTAGTTCCAATCCGAGCTAACAATGGAAACCTTGTACTGGCAATAATCAAAACCTCAAACGAATGACATGATCAAAACTTTACTGCTGTACTTTCAAAACAGGGAAGGCAATCACATCTCTTATACTGGCTGAATTTGTCAAAAGCATAACCAGCCGGTCAATTCCAAGCCCCTAAAACAATAACAAACAGCCTGTTAGAATAAATTCCACTAATGCAAAAATAATAAGCAAACTTAATCCTTCATTTGTAGTATGCTCTTCTGATAAAATTAATTTCTAGGTGTTCTTCTGTTGTTTTTTCTTATGTCATTTGCAGCACCTCCAATATCAGTGTGTAATAAGAAAAAAATTTAGAAAAAAAAAAAAACAGTATACCATGCCAGAAGCAGGGGGCATGCCATATTCTAGGGATGTTAAGAAGTCCTCATCTAGAGTTACTTCATAAGAGTAATCATCATCATCATCATCATCATCGCTATTCTTTGCCTTTTCTGATTCTTCACTTGATTTTGATTTTGATGCGAGGGCAGCTCTTTTGGCATTGTGCTGTTTTATCTGATCTTCAAATCTACTCCTCTGCCGTATTAATCACAATAAAAAGAAATGCTCCAAGGTCAAGTAATTTTTATTCTTTTTATAAGAAACTTTCTTATGTAATTTTTTTTTGTTTCAGTGTGTGTTGTGTGTGTGTGGGGTGGGGGAGGGGGGGGGGGGGGGGGGGGGGGGGGGGGGGGTATACCTGATCGATAGGATCTGTTAGTTCTGAAAAAGCATTCCCGATTTCACGTCCACAAATGAAGAGTTCAAATCTTTCAGTCAATCCAGCATATCTGCCATAAAAAAAAAAAAAATGTTATGCATTTACGAATGCCCTCTAACTAAAATGTCTAATATGCTATTGAACTTAAAAAGACAGCCAAAGCTAGATTGCATGGTATAGGATGTGAGCACCATTTCTTAATTGAAAACAATAACAATGCAAGTTTTCCAAAAACTAAGGTACAATACACTTCATATGGTTTTTTATCCTACTACTATAAATACATTGATTATTATGTGTACTACATAATTTTTATTTACAGAGGAATAAGGAATTCCCAAAAAAAAAAAAATGTAGTTATAATGATGGTTTTATTAGGCAACTAAAAGATTAAAAACAAATTAATGAAAAATCAGGGCCTCACATGCAAGCAGATCAAATGTTTATATTAATCAAAATTCCACAAGACTCGAGTACAAAATTTTAGAAAAACTCGGGAGAACTGTAACCAGCCTTATGGACTTGAGCATAGCCTTCCCAATTCTGAGCCCTCTTACAAGGATGTAGGAAGCTGGAAATTCACGCATAAATCTGAACAGGGATATCCAGAGGCTGTATTCTCCAAAATTTTCATACTAAATTAACCAGATACAATAGCTGGAGTATCTGATATGAATTATATGCTGATCATCTGGGTCCATCTCATATGCATCAGATGCAGGTCCAAAGTATGCTACTTAGAGACGCACTATGTAATTGGCAACCTAGTGACCCATATACAAATTAGAATAACATTTTGATAATTCAAAAGGAACCTTCTATGGGGTTTGGCGAGTGGTGAAACCTCGATAGGGTAATCAAGAACAAAAGTTGGCTGTATAAGAGTAGGCTCAACAACTGCTTCAAAAACCTGAAAAAGGTTGAAATTAATCAAATTCTATAAACTAAGCAAGTTCATTTTCGTCAGCTAACATGCATATCCGAGTCTAAAAATTTAAACTACAAATCCATAATAAATCAGGGAATGTAACTGGCAAAACAAGCATTGCAACAGACTACTGAAACTTAGACCATACATATACCAAGACAGGACATGAATTGGAAACCACATCACACGAGTATAGTGCAAGATGACTGGTACAGCAAGATGCAGAGCTGCATACAGTTTCAGTACCAGGTATGAATGCTATGGTAAATCGAAGTTAAAGTATCCATAAAAGACATTAACTAAAACATTTCATATTTTCCCGGGCTGCTATACTTCACATGAATAGTAGGAACAATGTAGGCGTTCTGGACTGTCCAATATGGATGATAAGTTTTGAACCGTATATTCACACATAATTCAGATAAAATAAAGGTCCCCTTATTGGACCATCAGCAACATGGATCTAGCCAGTCAAATTTAGTTCAGACATACAAGATTAGAACAGTACAGCACTATTATTCAAGGCATGAATAATAACTGATAGGCCCTCGAGTTTTACCTCATTGAGAACATGACCAACAGATGAGCAGGCTTCTACAAGACTGCTACTATTATCTTTTCCTTCTGAGCGAGCTTTAAAAATGCCTATTGCAGCCTCTTTAGCAGCCTCAACATTGTTTCCAAACTCATGGAAATCAACTCCAGTCGCGTCTTTGACAAGAGAATGCATGGTCTCTCTCCTCCATGGTCTCATTAAAGATATCTCAGTTCCCTGGTTAAATATACCAGTTAAGCGGTCACACCTTGTTCCTACTGAAGTCTTGGCAATATAAGAGTAGGTGAAGCATAGAATACCACACATTATACTTTTACTGGAAATATGCTCAAAGTAAAAATGGATACGAAACACAGAGATGAACAGAATTGAAAAGGGATTGAACCTGTTAATACTCTGTATGACTTACCTGATAATCTACTTGAAGCTTCCCGTGAATAGACATAGCACATCTAGTTACAATTTCCTCAGCCAAATACATCATGCTTTCATAATCCGAATATGCTTCATACATCTAAGCAACATTAAATTTTCAATTAATTAATATTCATATTAATAGAGCATCAGTTCAGGATCAGTTAACAGACATAGTCAAAGTTAGTTAGTCAAGACATCTCTCCCAATCCAAGTACATCACGGATGTCTTGACACGTGCAAACATGCTTGACTCCAACTCCCTTCTCTCCCCCATGTGCCCCAAAACTACCCTCTCCAAGTTTGATGGTGACCATTTCAATGATCCGCACCTTTATCGCTCCATTGTTGGCGCTCTCCAATACGCCACTCTTACCCGCCCCGACATCGCCTTCTCGGTCAACAAAGTGTCCCAATTCATGCAAGCCCCCTCCACGACCCATTGGGCAGCGGTCAAGCGCATTTTCCGCTACTTCAAGAGCACCCTTTATCATGGCATTACCCTCCAACCAAGCTCCTCACTTTCCCTCCACGCTTTCTCCGATGCCGATTGGGCCGGCTCACCGGATGATCGCAAATCCACCTCTGGTTTTTGTGTCTTTCTTGGCGCAAATATCATATCTTGGGGGTCCAAAAAGCAGCCTACAATTGCTCGTTCCAGCACTGAGGTAGAATACAAGTCACTCGCTATCACCAGTTCCGAACTAGTTTGGCTTCAGTACTTGTTGGCCGAACTCCATGTGACCATTCCTTCTCCACCGATTCTATGGTGGGACAACATCGGCGCCACATTCTTGGCGTCTAATCCTATGATTAACTCTCGCACAAAACATGTGGAGATTGATTACCACTTCGTGCGCGAGCGGGTTGCAAACCAATCGCTCCAAATTCGATTCCTCTCTTCCAAGGACCAGATTGCCGACATCTTCACCAAACCGTTGGATACACCTCGGTTTGGCCTTCTTTGTACCCTCTGGCTCAGCTTGCGGGGGGGAGTAATAGAGCATCAGTTCAGGATCAGTCAACAGACATAGTCAAAGTTAGTCAGATGATTAGTTAGTTCAGTTGAGATAGTTAGTTGCAACAGATTATGATTATGTATGCTGCTATGTACTTCTGTATTAATCATCTCTCCCTATAAATAAAGGGTGTACATGTACTGTTGAATACTGATCAAGAAATAAAGATTAGAATACATTTATATTTCTCTCTCGCTTTACATATTTAACAAGGTAGAGTTGAAGAATACAGAGGAATATTTGGAGAATTCAAAAATGGTCATGCTAAGAGCTGTCACAAACATAAAAAATTAACATGAAAGGGAATTATGCTTACCTCGATGGAAGTAAATTCAGGATTATGACGAGTAGAAATTCCTTCATTTCGGAATATTCTTCCAATTTCATATACCTTCTCAAGTCCACCTACCTGACAATCCAAAACAATACTTTATAATGCACACATAGCAGCACTATAAAATAGAAAGATGATACTAGATGGCTAATACATGCATGGAAAACCAATTTCTAAAAGAACAATGGGTAAGCCAGTAGAGGACAGAAATTAGCCATCAATAGAAACAATTAAATACAACTTGACAAACTAAAATAGCAGCAAAAAGATAAAAACAATACTGACAGGCGATGGGAAACAATTAAATACAAGACAGTTACAATAACGACCTCCTCACCAGCATTCGTTTGAGGTGTAGCTCAGTTGCAATTCTCAAATAAAGATCTCTCCCAAGAGAATTATGGTATGTCACAAATGGCCTAGCTTCAGCACCACCAGCTGCACCCTGATATGCCAGTAAATTTCCAAATGACTGACAAGAAAAACAAAGAAGAGGAAGATAACAAAAGAAAAGGCCAACAAAATTAAAAGATTAGAGCTGCAGACCTGAAGAACTGGAGTCTCAACTTCTATAAAACCAAATGACTCCACTGCCTTGCGTATCTCTGAAACAATCTGCATTAATAATTAAGTATGTTATATTGTACAATAAAATAACTAAATGGTGCATGAGCAAAGGGACAAACCAAAATGTTAAAGGAACTGGCAAATATATATATATATAAAAAGCCCTTCATGTCTTGTATTGAAACCTCTTATTTGAATTTCTTTTTCACAAATTACTTTGAACCATAACTAGGGAAGATGGGATAGACTATTTATATGTTGAAAGCTAGAAAATATTTTAACCTAAGCCATCAAAAGCTAAAGGTACTTAGTGCATCCATACTAATTAGTGATACTTAACATGTTCATATGATCTATCATGGTTTATTTTCCCCTAGTATATATATTTTGCAAAAATGCTTAACAGTAAAGGAAAAAACATGGCATAGCATACTCTCTTTTAACCACCTTAGCTCTTATTCGAAAAACATCAGCCACCTCAGGATTTGCAATCATGTCAACATACCTGCCCATGACAAAAAAACAAAAAGATTTCAATGCCGCTTACACATCGGCCATTACTGCAATATCTTATTCATTGTTAAAAGGAAAGAACTGAGATTCTAGACATAAAACTAGCTAACTATACATTAGGACTTTTGTAACAGATAAGTTTATTAATGATTATAATCAGGATAAAAATTACTAACCGAATAATGATAAAGAAAAATTATGCCACACTATGGGACAAAATAGTTCAAAATGTGGTCAAAGATAAATTGTGAAATTACTGTTTTTGGGTGAAGCAGAGTTCATCATCACACCAAAATCCAAATAGGGAAAAATAAGATCAATTACTAATAAGCCAACCTTTGACGGTATCTCTTATCTATATCAGTCAGTCCATGAAACTTGTCTGGTAGAGGCAACAAAGACTTCGTAAGGATTTCAAAATTCTTCACATATACTGATAGCTCCCCTGCAATAACACCAATTTCAACTTACAACAAGATCTCAACAAGATCTCGATCAAATTTCTCAAATAGAATATGTACAAATTACCATGCTGGGTTTCAGTTTTGGTTGCATTTATAGCTTGATCACCCCATTTTTACTTTTCTCTTGTTCTTCCTCCGTTTGTTTTATATTACTTGGAAAACTGGGTTTCAGTTTTGGCACATTAAGTTTGATTTCAGAATTGAGGGGAAAAAGGAGGCAAACTTTGACTAAACTGAGCCTCCATTGTAGGATTTGCAGGGCCAAAAAGCAGTATAATTAGGTCAAGCTGGGGCTTGGTTGGGTTTTGCTGAATGATAGCACTGGCTCAAAAAATCCAAACAGCAAAACCACCATTGACTGTAATCACAAAAATTGCAACCTATAACCCATTACAGAAGGGATTCATTTTATACAAAACCTTTTTCAGTCTTCTTGATGGAACCACTAGCACCTAAAATGTCGCCAATGTCAACAAATGACTTTAATTTTGCGAACTGATCCTCTGAAAGGCATTCCTTCTCACAGTAAAGCTACAACAGATGCAACAAATTAGCTTTAGAGACTGAAAAGTTGCAAATTAATTTCTTTATTGTTAGAGAATGCAAATAATTTGAAAATCAAGCTTTAAAGAGCATGACATATCTGCTCGTCTACAACTATTTGGGGACAACCATTTCCAAATATTGCAGCTAAATGGTGAGCATAAATTCCAACTTAAAAATAACAGTTGGGACATTACTCTATGCTGATGGTATGATTCATAAAGCAGTTCTTTGCAATCCTATGAGGTGACATATTACAAAATGCCCATATATATCGGGGTTTAACATACAGAAATCTCAATAAAAATAATTAAATTGTTAAAGAAGCTTTTTTATTAGGTATATTACCACACACAAACCTGTATTGTACCAGAATCATCTCTTAGTGTCAAGAACACTAGCTTGCCAAAGGCTCTACGTGCAACTACTCTTCCTGCCAGTGAAACTGCAACTCCTGTAAAGACTTCACCATTCTCCAAATATCCATAACCTTGTTGTATTTGCCTTGCCGTGTGGCTTCTGTCCCATGTGTATGCATATGGCTCGTAACCTTTTTGTCTTAGCTCTTCTACCTGCCAATAGATAAGTTGAAAGTTTGACAACCTAAACTAGTACCTAATGTTGGTCCCAGTTGGTACCAGAGATGTCCTATTTGGTACATTGTTGTTATGCTGTGTGATGAATGTTATCCCATGTTATCCCAATTGAACAATTTATTAGCATAGCAAAGAGGAATTGATAAGATAAAAACATAATTAAAAATGAAGTTTGCATTGACCATTAAAATTTGGAAGTTGGGCAGGTATTCTGAAATGGAGTTTCATGTCGTTTAACTCGGGTGCTGTGCTGGTTTGGGGGCAAGGTATGGTCAAGTTATATAATTTTGGCCTCAGTCAAAGTCTGACGAGTTTCTATGGGCAGATAGATAATAGCATAGCATAGCATGTATGAGGTTAATTTGAAATACAAGAGAAGAGAAGAGAAGAGAAGAGAAGAGAAGAGAAGAGAAGAGAAGAGAAGAGAAGAGAAAGGAATAGAAATAGTGGATGGGACCTTTTTGAGACGAATGGCACGGACAGACTCGCGGTCGGAGGTTTTAGGGGAAGAAGAGGTACGGCGGCGACTATCCGACGTGGCGGTGGCGGAAGCGGAGACACAGTAGTAGCTGGTGTGGAGGTTGAAGTTGAATCGTGGTCTTGGTCTAGCGATGGTGGCTCTGGAGGCAAAGGTCATTAGTTGGGATGACGCTCTCCAAACTCTAAGTGCATCCATCGCCATGCAAGAGGACTAGAGGAGGGGAGGGAGGCGAACTTTTAACTTGCGCGCGGCGCTCTAGCCTCTAGTCCTAGTCCTAGTCCTAGTCCTAGTCCTGTGGATTGGGTTTTGGGATTTGGAAGGGGTCGAGGGGATGATGCTAATTGCTAAGTTAAACCCCTCTGGAAAATTAATCGCTTATTGGACCTAGCCTAGCATTTAATATCTGTACCAAAAGAATTTCACAATATGAATATTTCAAAGGAGTTGTATCAGATATATGCTCCTAAGTCTCTATGCCTAGCATTTAATATCTGTACCAAAAGAATTTCACAATATGAATATTTCAAAGGAGTTGTATCAGATATATGCTCCTAAGTCTCTATGCCTAGCATTTAATATCTGTACCAAAAGAATTTCACAATATGAATATTTCAAAGGAGTTGTATCAGATATATGCTCCTAAGTCTCTATGCTGGTTTCAAGTAATAGTAACCTTGTATAATTAAGGCGATTGATTATGTTGTTATTTTGGTCATTTATATATCTTGTTTGTTGTCAACTGGTTATGTTATATTGGATGGTGATCTAGCTTCACCCTTCAGTATTGATAAGTTGGCATTTATTTATGTTAAAAATCTATAACGTAACCGTCCTCAACTAATATAATATTTGCTTCTATGCTTTCTTTAATAAAGTGAAAATGTTTGGTATTGGTCATCATCTCTTATTTGCTTTTAAATTATTATTATGTAGCTAGGCTGCAATTGTATGGTTATCTTCGAAGATAGCATTTTTTTTTTAATTTTATTTTATGAATCCAATGACGTGGGAACTTCATGTATATCCCTCAAAAATTTTAATATTACGTATTTATCTCTCTAAAATCAATAATTACATATCTAATATTAAAAATAATAGAAACTCACATATTTGTCCAATCCATTATATTTAACATTAATTTTGTATGTATTTCCATTTTACCTTTTTTTTATTTTCCCTTCTAAAACCAATTTGTTAAAAAATAGTATTAAATCGTACCAATATCAGTACCTTCTTTGCCTAACTAATTTATTCCTCAACGAGATTGTAGCCACTAAAGTATCTTCTTTGACTCACTTACATTAATTCCTCTTGTTGGGCAGGATCAGCAACTCAAAAGCACAAGACACTATCACATGCAGTAGTGTATTATTGACCTTTTACGGCAATGGTTTTAACAGTTAAAAATTTGTTAAGCTAATATATAACCTCCAAGCAAGCATTCAAATCTTCTTTTGCTTTACTTTGTTCTTTCTTTTTCCTTTTTTTTTTTTTTTCTATCCCAGTGAACAAGAAGAAATAATAGATTTTCCTGCCAATCTTCCATAAATCTCCTTCATGGCACTAATGCTTTGCTATCTCATATTTTCCCAAAAGATTTATGAGTTCCTCCAGCTTCACGTACATAAAAATTAAACTGCTCTTTAACTAATTATAAATAAAATTAGTCAATTTTTTTTTAAAGTATTTTCTCAATATTTCACTGTCTTGTACTTTTCTTGTATCAGTACTGAACCGTATCGTACTAGTACCAGCACTGAACCGTACCATTAGTATAATAAATAAATTATGACACCATAATCATAACCAGCATTAGACAAAAATAAAAACTTTGTTCTTTTCCAAAAGAATCATTGCAATATTAATTGTACTAACAAGTTTTTAAAAGTCGGTACAGTAAGTTCCAAAAAACACACTACTGTAGTATCTAATAAGATTTTAAACATACAAAATGCAAGCAACCATAATCAAAACAAAAAATTAGACCACATCACAACTATTAGACAGTCAAATGTATGGCATCACACGACATCGACTTCTTACTCCTACGTGCATGTGAATTCTTTCCTCGTATCCTGATTTGAAAAAAAAAATTATTGTTAGCAATTAAAAATCTATAAGAGCATTCATAAATATTGAGATTGAATTTCTAAAAAATTAACCAAATGAGAACATAAATAAGTTTGATAACCTTTTACCAGTTGTAGGTTGAGATACATTTTGAGAGGTACCAGATTCAGATATTTGAGATGTAGTCACAAGAGGTGCTGGGTTCTTGCAAGTCTTTTGATGATGTCCGTACATGCCATAACGCCGGCACTTGTGCTTTTCTCGTCGGTTCATTGATGAATAATGCTTCATCACCTCTTCACCGCCCCTTGATGGATAATTATCTGCCCACAAAAAACTAGATCGTTCCTTAATAGATAATGCTTGATCACCTCTTCAATTAGTTCATTCAAATTGTACGAGCAACTATCCACATAGATGCTTTTTTGAGAGCCAAAACAATATTTTCTCCTGTAAGAGTTTTTGATTGATCGTAAGAAACCTCCATATTTCAATCTTACTTTGTACTTGGATGAATGCCTGAGAATAACAAAAGACAATGTTAAACTAGCAAAATAAATTATTTGCTAGAAATTTAATTTTTAGATGCTGTCCATTGTTCTGACAACCTGATTTCATAATTTTACTGTGACCAATTAACTTAGCCAAATTAGGAGTTCTTTATATGGAAATGACAAGCAATACTTGAACTTTATGCCTAATTAATTTCAGAATTTTCATGGATTAGGAACTATTATGAACCAGTGATTTTCTAATTGACAAATTCTAGGTTGATAACAAATTTTTTTTTTCTGAACCAGCCTCATTTTCAGGATAGGGACTTCAAACACTCACCCAAAATCACAGAAAATTCAAAATCAAAAATTTGTTGTAAAATTAAGATAAAGTTGCAACAAAAGTAAAGTAAATAACAAGAGAGATAGAGAGAGCAATAATATAATTTTATTCTCCACTATTGTATATAATATATGCGTCTATTCTCCATTTACAAAACCTCTATTTATAGGCTAGAAAGATATGTTACAATAATAAAGGAGAAAATAAATGCCCATAGTAGTGGAGGTAGTGGGCAATGAAATGAGAGTTAATATTGAGAGTTATAGATTGAACATCCACATAAATATATTTTATAACACTTCCCCTTGGATATTCATCTTTCATTATACGCTGTTAATATAATACTTCATGATCAATATTAACATGATATTTCAGGACCATGTACTGCCTCATTAAAAATCTTACCAAGAAAAATTCATTGGAATAAAAACTTAGTTAAGAAAAAAAATAGAGTACAATGCGTATAATGCTTCCCCTCATTTTGATATCATTGAATATCCTTCAATTGATGTAGAACTATCTTCTTTGTGAGTTGTACAAAAACCTTTGTCGGTAAAGATTTTGTGAATAGGTCTGCCAGATTGTTGATTGATCGGACTTGGCAAACATCTATTACGCCTTCCTTTTGTAGGTCATGTATCGAAAAGAACTTTGGTGCAATATGTTTAGTTTGGTCTCCTTTGATATATCCTTCGTTGATTTATGGAATTGTAGGGCGCAGAAAGTTGCACGGCGTCAAGTTAGCTAACGGTTTCCTGGCCAAAACAGATAGTTCCTGGCAGAAATAGAAAGTGCAGAAAAATACTATGTTCTGCCAAGGCCGAAACAGACAGTTCCTGACCGAAACTGAGGCTGAAACAGATGCGCAGAAAAACATTTATAACAATAACTTTAAATTATTATTTTATTCGGGTAATACGAACTTCGGGTTCTTGATAAAATTTTAGTTGTGATTACAAATGAGATAAGTAATTTGTTACCAAAGTCTAGAGAAAGGAAAATAGAGTAGAGAATACAAATCCAAGCACAAATCTCTTCTCCCTCAAGCTTCTCCTTCTCCAAATCTCCCTAGATCTGAAACCCTAGCTCTTGAGATCGTTCCCAGCTGTGGTGAAGTGTGAAAATGGCGGCCTCCCCCTTTCTCTCTAAGAGCCCCCATCTATATCTATCGTTCTAGTCCTCTAGCAGCCCAAAAATCAGAAACTGTGAAGAAATTGCGGGTCGCAATCATGAAAACTGCGGGTCGCAATAATGGTGCGAAAAAGTGGCAGTGAGCTGTTCGCGTCTGGACTTGCTCCAAATTGTTCTCATTTGCTTCAAATACCTGAAAACACATCAAAATATAGCAGTATCTCAAACTTGGTGCGATATCTAAACAAAATGGCTTTAAACTAGTAAAAGATGATAGTTTTAGAGACCAAATCCTACCAAAAATGTATATAAAAGTTAGGCTTGTCAATAAACTAGAACAAATATAATAAAAAATTTAAAGGAAATTTAAATTAATGAAAGATATAATAATTAATCACACAAATTACTTACATGATTACTTAGCAACTTCTTCCAAGCAAGTCGTGCTGATAACATGTTGTAAAATTAAGATAAAGTTGCAACAAAAGTAAAGTAAATAACAAGAGAGATAGAGAGAGCAATAATACAATTTTATTCTCCACTATTGTATATAATATATGTGTCTATTCTCCATATACAAAATATCTATTTATAGGCTAGAAAGAGATGTTACAATAATAAAGGAGAAAATAAATGCCCATAGTAGTGGAGGTAGTGGGCAATGGAATGATAGTTAATATTGGAGTTTATAGATTGAACATCCACATAAATATATTTTATAACAAAATTATTTTTTTTAGTGTGTTCACTTGAGTGTTCTCTATATGGAAGTACAATAGTTTTGTCAATTTCGATTTGGAACCAATGTTTTTCAAATTTTTTTTTTCATTTAGAGGCTATTTTTGGGATGCATAGTACTCATAGGTGTTTACCAGAACCACTACTCATAGGCCAATACCACTAGTACGGACTGGTATCATACTAGTAAAAATAGAATTAACTGGTACAGTATCAGTGTTGTGTATTTTAGATATAGGATTATTGGGTCAATTTAATACACTTTTCACTTTTAAATTTATAAACCTTCATACACAATAATAGGTCAGTTGCAAGCATACAACTTATCCTTGTAGTAATAAAAGGTATCGTTCCAAAAACAATATGAAATATTACTTTTTACTAAATTAATTAATCCTAAAATAGTGCAATAAAAGTAAATAGGGGGTGGTGTTTGTTTGAAAATTGATTTTGTGGGTTCAATACCCGAAGTGAGAGTTGAATTTAAATCAAACAAATAAAAGGAATTTTGTGTTTAATGAGATAGAAGTCTAGGGGCTTTCGGCATACAATCACTTGGTCAAATCAACACTTAGTTGGTTTCTAAATTCATGTTTGCAATTATGGGGTTTCTAAGCCTTAAATATAAAAAAAAGGGTCACTTTCTTGAATTAATGATGTGCCTATATAATTTGGATTTCATGATTAAGTCATTCACCCTAGCTATCTAGACCATTAGCACATGTTAGCCTAGTTTATCCCTAAATATCAATACTTCATGATTATGTTCTTCATACCAATATTTGGTTCAATTCTAGGGGTCCCAATCAAATATGAGTCTTCACGATTAAGTCCTTCACCTTAATTCAACCTTTGTTTCTTGTGGTTCCGGACTAAGAAATAGATTTGGTCATTTCTAATCTTAATCCTAAGGTTATTCATGTATACAATTTGGTACCATCAATTCTTTGATTCTAGCACTTTAAGTTTGTTAAATCTAAACGGGACGCTAATTAACAAGCACACAAATCATACAAGTAAATGAATTATAAAATCAACAAGAACAAACATGCAAGCAAACAATCATCATAGAGAAAAAAAAAATCCAACTAAGGTAGATTTTAACACAAGTTTATGTTTAAAGCCTAAGCCCCTAAAGAAGAAATCTAACCTCTCATGGGTGGGCTAACATCCAAAAGAAATACAAGAGTAAACATGATAAGAACTGAGAAAAACAAGAAAGAGAATAGAATACACACTTCTCCTCGCTCGCTGTCCCTTGTCTTCACCTTTGCTCGCTCGAGAAAGCCTTCAATCATTCCCTCCAATCGCCTTCAATCACGCAGAGAAGAGAGAAAAATATAAAAAGATGTGTAGAATAAAAGCTAAGTTGAAAGATGTCTTCCCTTACTGTCTCTCTTCCAATATATAGCTATTTTTGTGCCTTGGGAAACAACCCCCCAAAATCTGAGGAGATATGGTGAAATCCGGCTAGACTGGCATTAGGCCTGCTAATTGGACATATTCGTCCATGGACAAACGGGCCGGACAATAATTGGACAATATTTGAACAGTTTTTAGGCCTGCTAATTGGATCAAATCAAACAGGTTTGAAGTTCAGTTCGGATCAGTTAAATTGGGCTGAGCTTGAAGGGCCTTTGGACAACTCGTTCAACAGTTCAAACTTAGATCTGATCGATTCCTGTTCGAACACAAATAATCGAACCTAACACCGACTCTTCGTCTTTTCCCCTGAACCCCTCTCTCATGCCTCACGGACCTGCCTCTCTCCTTATCTGTCGCGCCGCCTGGCCCGCCTGTCTCCTCTTCGTCTCCCTTCGTCTCCACTTCATCCTTGTTTAGAACTGAGAGATAGAGAAAAGGCTCTTACTTCCTTCTCTCCTCTCCATCTCCCTTCATCTCCACTTTGAAGGTAAAAACTGTTTACAAGATATGCAATTCCTTTCCTCCAATTTTACTGGATGTTAATCTCTCTCGTACCAGTTTGAAAATATAACCAAATTGGCACATTAATTGTACTGGTATACAACACCATGCAAGTTCACATCATTTTAGTATTTTAGACTATGTTTTGGGGCTCAAAATTACATTGCAAAATGGATTTTTACAAAATTTTGACTCAATCATATCATTTTCTTTTCGGTGAATTGATATTCCTTGATTTTCAAAGCTAGTTGTCATATTAGCAAGGTACATTAATGGTAATGGAACCAGTCAGGCCTAGTATGGGTAAAAATACTAAATGAAAAACAAATTTTGTGGGTTAGAATTTATTGTTATATTTAGTTATTTACTTCCATCCTGTCCGATTTTCACTGGTACCACTCAGGCCTGGTCCAATTTTTTCAGTTTCAGTCAGGTCCTGTACAAGCTGTACATTCCTGTAAATACCTGCACCCGTGCTTGTTGTGTTCTTTTTATTTTTTATTTATATTTTTTTTTTATTAGTCTTGATCCTTGAAATATCATCATTTGCTACCAAGCCCCTGTTGATGTGGCACTTATTGTGTGCATACTGGTTTATGGTTGTATCTCTGCATCTGATTTATAGTTGTATCTCTGCATCTCAAAAAGTTCTTTTTAGGGTTATGGTTTGGGTCAAAGATTGGCCCATTAGCAGCCCTAACTTGCATTCGTGCGGCCTTTACAAATTCTCTGCAATCAGTGAAAATTTCCTGCGGCCTGCACATAATGGAGAATCGGCTGGAGATCTTGCAGGATTTTGTATGGCCCACACAAAATTCCTTAAGGCCGCACAAAGACCCGCACAACTCTCTGTCTTGAAAGGAGAAAACTTGATAAATTTCAAATTTTATTTTTCGGCTTGAATTTATTTTGTGTGGCTCATACAGAATTCCTACATGCCACACAAACACCCACAAAATTGCTCCTTTCGTTCGATTTCTGCAATTTAAATAAGGCAAAGGCAGTAACTTGGTTCTTTGGTATATTCTATACTAAACTAAGATAAAATACAAGGGATTTGGTGCAGTTTTAGAGGTAAAACCCTAACCGAAAGTATATATAATTGAGGCTTATCAAAATTCCCCAATCTTAAACCTTGCTTGTCCTCGAGCAAAAATCTAATCTTAGGTATAAGTTCAGTTTCTAAACTACCCAAATTTCAAGTATATCCCTAAGTGCAAAAAATTCACATGACCTTGCTATTATTAAAAACTCGAGAATCCTTTTGAGAGATAATTTGAACTTTCCTTGATCAATTTTAATTCACCCCATAATTTGACAAATGAAATCTCATATTTCAAAGATACTTTAATATTTGCAAAAACTAATAATTTGGATTTATCAATATTTCATTCGTCTACCAAAAATGTGCCATCGTTTTGTGGTGATTTTCCTTTTCGGCCCCCCCAAGCTTGGAACAAGCTTAGATTAGAAAGTTATGAATTTTCGTGTGTTGGCATCATGCAAAATTTCATATATATATATATATATATATATATATATATATATTGACACTATGATCTTTATCTTTAATACAAAACCGGCTAGTTATAAGTAGTTAACCGTATCCAACCGTTTTAATTCAAAAGTGCTATTGCATACTCTTGGTTCAACCCTTCCATGACACGAACTCGCACTTATGGTGTAAACTCTTGGTGTAAATTCAAAAGTGCTATTGCATACTCTTGGTGTAAGTTAAAATTTCTGCAATGGAAAGGGCTTAGGCCTCTTTTATCAAAAAATGACACGAACTCGCACTTATGGTGTAAACTCGGCTACTTTATCGAGCAAACTAGTGGAGCAAAGTGTCAAGGACTCATAACCATAAGTACGTCATGTCCCCGTAACATAGGCAAACATCCAAATGAATTTCAAGATTTCCAATTAAAATGTTTTCAACCAATTATGCAAAAATATCATGAATACACACATCCAAAGATATTCTTTAATACCCATGGATATCACAATCTTTCTATTATATTTTAAATCCCAATTTCCCAATTTAAAAGGCATAATCCGGTTTCAAAATGCTTTTTCGATAAAATCAATTTTTTTATTTTTTTTCAAAGTCTTAAAACATCTCATCTTATGCAATTATTTGATCAAATATGGGGTTATTTTCAATTTTCTAAAGTCATACAAATCATAACCAAAAATTTTCAAACAAGTCCTTAATTCTAACAATGACGTGAATTTCCCACCTAAAAATACAATTTTTGACAACATAAACTTGACTTAAATACAAATACAATTTTCTTCTATTCCACCCCCAAGCTTGAATGAAGCATTGTCCTCAATGCTTAAATTCACACAAGAAAAAGTAAATAGAAGAAATCATGAAAACTTACAAGACATGGAGTAAAGGGTTGGGAGGGCGGCCTCCTCATTGCTCTTGTTTGTGTTGATTTTCTTGTTTTTTAATTTTGGTGAACGTTTTCTTGCTCCTGTTTTAGAACTTTTTCATCAATTTCATGGATTTTGCTTTTGAGAGCCAATCTTGCTTTGTCTTGTCGACTTCTCGATATTTGTCGGTTTCAAATGTTGTCACTAACTTGTCTTGCACAAATTCTCCATTAACCTGTAAAATTTCTACCATGCAAACTGAATTTTTGTTAGGAGATATTAACAGCTTATGAAAATGAAAATTTTCTTTCTTCTTCCTAATGGAGAAAGAAAGCTCCCCCTCTTTGAGATTCGAGTTGAGCCTTCTTTGAGCTTCGATCGAAGGTTTGTTATCATCCTCCATCAAGATGCGGTGCATGCAAAGGTTGTGATTGATTCTGGTTAGGTCATCTGTGGTGTATCATATCGCCTTTTTGTGCAATCTAAACTCATGGAGAGGTTGGTTGGTTTCATCTTGGGTTAAGGTAGAATTTACAATTACTAGGTAGGTCTTATTCGGTCCAAGATATTCGTACTTGAGAGTGGGAGGAAAAGGTTTCAGTTCTAGTTGAGGCAGTTTAGGAGAAGAATCAGCTAAACTGGGGCTGTCAGAATTTTTCTCAGGCTGGTGCGGCCCACACAAATTTTCAAGCTATTCTTGAACTTTTTTCTGCGGCCCACACAAATTTTCGCTGTTATCGTCTGTTCTGTTTCAGCTCTGATTTCATCTAGATTTTCGTCCGGCTGTCCACCATTTGTTACCTTATCTATTTGAGCAGCAATTTTGGTATCTAAAACATTTATCCTGCAAATTATGTTATTGTCATTAGAAGGAAATTGCATAGATTCGAAAATATTAAATTCCACTTTCTTATCACCAATTGAGAAAGAAATCCTTCTACGTGTGACATCAATGATTGTACCTGCTGTACTGAGAAAATCACGCCCAAACAAGCGAGGGATATGGAGATCTTCTTCTATTTCTACTACCACAAAATCTACAGGTATATAAAACTTGCCAATTTGAACAACTACAGCTTCTGCAATTCTGGAAGGGTATTGTACAGATCTGTCAGCCAATTGAAGAGACATTCTTGTTTGTTTTAATTCCCCTAGACCTAGTCTATCATACATTGATTTAGGCATCAAACAAACACTAGCACCAAGGTCTAGCAAACAACGATTAAAATTGGTGTCCCTAATTTTGCATGGAATAGTAAAACTACCTGGATCTTTGAGTTTAGGGGGCAATTTAATTTGTTTGTTCAAGATAAGTGCACTACATTCCGCGTTTAATGCCACAGTTTCGACCTTTTCAAGTTTTCTTTTACTGGACAACAATTCTCTCAAAATTTTTGCATAAGACGGCATTTGAGTAATGATTTTCGTAAAAGGAACGGTAATGTTCATTTTCTTTAAATGGTCCATGAATCTGGCAAATTGTTGATCCATTTTGGGCTTAACTAATCGTTGAGGAAAATGTACAAACCTAAGAGGAGGAACGTATTTTTCAGAAGATTTTACTTTTTTGGATCAGTATTACCCAATTTTTGACGATCTAAAAATTATGGTGCGACCGCAGAAAAATCTGTGCAGGTCACAGGAATTTCTGGGAAGGCCGTTGGAGAGGCAGTAGAAACCTCTATTTCTACTGTTTGTGGTGCAACGACTGATTGTTTCGTCATTTCTTCGGCTGGCATCTCTGGTCCATCATATTGCCTACCACTTCGAAGAGTTACATCATATGCGTGTTTTCTCATATTTTGCTAAGGTTTTCCGGGAAGCATGCCCTGAGGGCGTGCGGCAGAAGTGGCTTGTTGAGCCACTTGGTTCTCAAACAACCTATTTTGAGTTTGCACAAGATCCAACGTACTATTCACGGCTCTCAAAAAATCTGAAAACTCGTCATTCTTTTTGTTTTGTTTAAAAGCAAACTCTTTTTGAGAAATCATAAAATCTTCCATCATTTTTTCTAACCTTGACAATTGAGATTGACCTTGATTATGGTATTGGTTTTGGTACTGGTTATCATTACCTTGATACTGGTTCGCGTTCTAGTTCGAGTTTGGTGGTTGTACCTTGTGGCATGGTTGTAAGTATTTGAGTTGTTTTGATTGTACTCGTCATTTCTTTTGTTACCCTTATAATAAAACAACCCATTAACTTGTTCCATCATCTCATTACCTTATGTGGAGAATTGGCATCCGGCTGTGTCATGGTCAGTTTCTCCACATTTACCACAAGGTGAACTTTTGACTAAAGATTTTACCTACTGCATCTTTTTCATCTGATTTTGGAGAGATTCTACCTTTGCTTGTAAAGCAGTTATCTCATCCACCTTAATCATACCACCAGGCGCGTTGCTTCTCCTTGTATTTCTTCCAGCTGTCCACTCGCGTTGGCTTATTGCCATGTCCTCAATCATTTCCATTTCCTCCACAACATCTTTATTGGCTAGGTTTCCACCAGCAGCCGCGTTAAGTTGAGATTTTATCGCGTATGTGCAACCTGCATATAAAAACTAAAACAAAAGCCATACATCAATACCATGACTGAGGCACAAACGCAAGAGTTCTTGCTATCTATCCCAAGCTTTGCTTAATGTCTCATCATCACCTTGTTTGAATGTGGTGATTTTTGCTCTAAAATGTTGAGTTTTAGAAGGCGAAAAATACTTGCCTAAAAATAATTTTTGTACTTCTGGCCAAATTCTGGTTGCGGGTTCAACAACCTTAACCAAGTTTTAGCTTCATCCCCAATAGAAAGGTGAAAACAGTTCAATTTTAAGGCATCAAGTTGGGGTCATCTTGGTGGAAAAGTACCACAATGTTCTTCAAACATTGCCAACTGTTGGTGAGGGTCCTCATTTAATGCATCACTAAACTGGTTTTGACCTAACAGGTGAATAAGAGTTGGTTTGAGATCAGGGTTGGTTCCTCCATGCGCTACATATCCGAAGCATTGGGTCGGATCCATATGATTCATGAACTCCTTTATGGGTCGACGATCATTCGGATTATGAGGTTGAGGTCCATTTCTGCCATTCGCGTCATGGAAAGGGTTGTTGAGAGGGGGATCATTATCAACATGGACTTGAGATCCATTTCCATCCTCCTCGTTCATTCTGTATCGAGTGTTTCCCTCCATATGTACTTCTTCTTCTTTGAGAATTGATTGTGGGGATAGTTGAGAAGATGTTATGCCTTGCGTGTTCTTTTGGCTCTGGCTCCTAGTAATAGGTGCCAGTGCTCATAGCTGTGAAAAGATAGAGAGAAGAGAAGTGAGTTTTCAAACAAGCAAGAAAAAATAAGAAAAGAGAATAAAATAGAATGAGGAAAGGAAATATTTTTCTAATTTTTAATAAATGAAAACAAAGAAGGAAATATTTTTCTGATTTTTTTTTGGAAAGATAAATAAGATAATGAAATAAATATTTTTTAGTTTTTGGAAATAAAATAAAAGGCAGAAAATAGAAAATAAAAATTTAGAATTAATTTCTAAAGTAAAAATTAATATCTATTCGTTGTCCCCGGTAACAGTGCTAAAAAACTTATTGTGCATTTTAGGTATAGGATTATTTGGTCAATTGAATACATTTTTCACTTTTAAATTTATAAACCTTCATACACAATAATAGGTCAGTTGCAAGCATACGACCTATCCTTGTAGTAATAAAAGATATCGATCCAAAGACAACGGAAAATATTACTTTTTACTAAATTAATTAATTCTAAAATAGTGCAATAAAAGTAAATTGGGGGGGGGGGGGGGGTTGTTTGAAAATTGGTTTTGTGGATTCAATACCCGAAGTGAGAGTTGAATTTAAATAAAACAATTTAAATCAAACAAATAAAAGGAGTTTTGTGTTTAATGAGATAGAAGTCTATCAACACTTAGTTGGTCAAATCAACACTTAGTTGGTTTCTAAATTCATGTTTGCAATTATGGAGTTTCTAAGCCTTAAATATAAAAAAGGGTCACTTTCGTGAATTAATGATGTGCCTAGATAATTTGGATTTCATGATTAAGTCCTTCACCCTAGCTATCTAGACCATAAGCACAGATTAGCCTAGTTTATCCCTAAATATCAATAATTCACGATTAAGTTCTTCATAACAATATTTGTAACACAAGTTCATGTTTAAAGCCTAAGCCCCTAGAGAGGAAATCTAGCCTCTCATGGGTGCGCTAACATCCAAAAAAAATACAAGAGTAAACATAATAAAAACTGAGAAAAACAAGAAAGATAATATAATACACCCTTCTCCTCGCTTGCGCTCCCTTGTCTTCACCTTTGCTTGCTCGAGAAAGCCTTCAATCCTTCTCTCCAATCGCCTTCAATCACGTGGAGAAGAGATAAAAATATAAAAAGATGTGTAGAATAAAAGCTAAGTTGAAAGATGTCTTCCCCTGCTATCTCCCTGCCAATATATAGCTATTTTTGTTCCTTGGGAAACCATCCCCCGAAATCTAGAAACAAATCTGAGGAGATATGGTGAAATCAGGCCAGACTGGCATTCGTGGGGCCTTTTGTACGGCCTTCACAAATTCTCTACGGCCAGTGAAAATTTCCTACGGCCTGAACAGAATGGAGAATCGGCTGGGGATCTTGCCGGATTTTGTATGACCCACACAAAATTCCTTAAGGCCGCACAAAAACCCGCACAACTTTGTCTTGAAAGGAGAAACTTGATAAATTTTGAATTTTATTTTTCGGCTTGAATTTATTTTGTGTGGCCTACACAAAATTGCTCATTTTGCTCGATTTCTGTAATTTAAACAAGGCAAATGCAGTAACTTGGTTATTTGGTATATTCTATATTAAACTAAGATAAAATACAAGGAATTTGATGTAGTTTTAGAGGTAAAACCCTAACCGAAACTATATATAATTGAGGCTTATCAATCAGTATCTGGTATTAACTCAAAACTGATTAGAACATACTCATGTACTCTCTAAAGCACTTAATCAGGTACTCTCAAATAAAATTCTAAGTCAAACAAAATTAACACAAAAATCTAAGTTTCAGAACTTACTCGATAGTGGTCGACTCAGCCATGTTCTTCCATCTAGGTCTCGAGTAATCTCTGGCAGTCAAGTCTAGAGAGGGGCGATTCGACATCTAATGCCATATTTAATAGGGGAGAGATGAAGAGGGAAGAATTAAGGCAACGGTGAGAGAAATCAAGAGGGGAGGCGATAAGAAAAGATAGGGCCGAAGGAAAGGTATGGAGAAATCTGAGAGAACAAGCGGGAAATTATGTTAGTGTGTTTGGAGAGAAGACGCGGGAAGTTTTGGCGCCCCCAAGACTCAACATATTAAAGAGAGAGAGGAAGTAAGGGTACAATGGTCATTACAATATTAATTAATATTGTAAAATAAATTTTAATATTTAAAAAATACTATTTAATTATATTTAGAGATATTTGATATATAATAGAGTTAGATTGGACAAATATGCGAGTTTTTTTTATCATTTTTAAGGATAAATGTGTAATTATAAATTTTAGAGGAATAAATAATCATAATATTGAAACTTTCAAGGAATATACATGAAATTCCCACCTTAAATGATTATGTAGGCTCAGTAGGCCGCAATTGTATGGTTATCTTAGAAGATAGAATCTACTGGCCACTGCTGTCTACTGATGCGGTCAGGGTCAGGCTTTCCTTTGTACCAGCTGGATCTCAAACAGATAAAATGTTTGGTGCACAATACCCACTTGGAAAATTCACGCACGCTATAACATATTACTTGTTATTTACGTTTGTTTACCCCAAACTATATATAAACTATATATCAATTTTGCCATAAAATATATTACTCTCCTAGTCCCAATCAGTTGTCATAAAATTCAATAGCATTGTATCATTTGTATGCCTTTGGACTCGCAGCAATAGTTACCTTTTCTTTTTATAGTGAGAATTTTACAGCCCTTTGTCAGTCACTACAGCACTAGAGTGCTATACTGCCAAGTGCTATGGCAGCCCATAAAGAGCTCATGAGCCTATCAGGCCGAAGCTCTGACATTACATAACTCAGTAGTAATACCACCCCAAATCAGAAGATATCATTAAACTAAACAGCATCCAGTACAATATGATTGATACCAAATTACAAATCAAGGACCCAACGATGAGAATCAATCAAAAACAACACCACCAAGTGACATAACCATGGAGAGAAATAGAAATGAAAGAAAACTGAAAGAAAGAAAGATGACAGACAGATATGGCAATCAGCTAGAGAGATGTTTCTATTAAGATTCACATTTTACAGCTCACCGAATGATCCTGTCTACAGATGTTATTTTTTACTGGTAGCATTTCCTTTATTGCTTTTATTATTGTCTTGCGAGGCTCCTCCTCCTGCTGCTGCAGCCTGTGCTGCCTTTTTGGCCGCCTTCTCCTCTAATGCCTTCTTATCCCTACAAAAAATAAATGCAAGTGGTAATTATTATCAGATGATAACTTAAAAATGTTACTGGCTCCAGTGTCAACCCCGGGCCGGGCAATTTGATTAAATTGACATGGCAGAGGTGACGCTGTCAATCATTCATTCCTTGATAGATCTCTACATACACCATTCCCTTAAATTAAGATGAAAAATTATTATTGCACTTGAAATAATCCTCATAAAGAAAGTCATGAATGATCCTTTACTATTTATCATGAATGATCCTATAATACAATTGAATAAAACAAAGGGAAATCATAAAACAAGTATGTATGTATGTATGTATGTATGTATGTATGTATGTATGGTATGAGCAATCCCAAAATTGCAGCTTCAGATCTCTAGCAAAGAAATGAATTAATTACCTTTCACGGCGCTGCTCAGGTGTAAGGCTATCTTCTTTCCCCTTTGCAGCAGCCTGCTTACGAGCAGCTGCTCTTTCACGGTCACGATCCCTCTGATTTCCACGTGGATCAAATCCAGTTAAGGAGGAAAACAAACCATAATTAAGAAATCAGATCCAAACCAAACCCAATTCAAGGTGGATCGAATCGGGCATCGTAGGATTTCCTATTATATTATAGAGGTAAAGGTCAGGTCATAACCGATTCTAGGAAAGATCTTTCCTACCTCATTGTTAAAACAAATTATTATTCATTTCAGCCTACAAAGATACCAAAAAAAGGCTCTGAAAATATGAATTGATTGCAAACTCAAACCGATTCGACTTGTAACTCGTAAGAAATACTATTAATAACGCAAAAATCGAAAGAAAAAGGATATGAGTCATATTGTATCTCCTGGTCTTGAATCGAAAGAGTGCTTTGCTTTGCTTTGCGTCGAAAGCACGGAGAGGAGGAGGAGCTGCTGCTGCTTGGAATTCTCTAGAATTGGAATTGGGGCAATCAAGATTCGCTCGCCAAGAGGAACCTTTATTTATCTGTTAATTAATAGCCTCAAATTTCAAAATAGAAATTAAATTTACGTCCAGAATTATACTTGGAATTACAATAGATGATGTGTAACTATATAATTGGCTAACATTCCACATAAAATTAGCATGTCGCGCCACATCAGATAAATTGTAGATTTTGGACTGATCTTAAAATTTGATCAACTCTAAGACGATGTCTGGAAGGTTCCGAGTCTTCTGACCAAACCGCGTATAATATGATAAATATTTTTTTTTTGAGGAAAAGCCCGTAGGCATAATATGATAAAATATGATACGAGTAGTGCGAAACTCGCATTTCTTTTCAGTATTTTTTTGGTTTTTGTACTTGCTTCCGACCGCGTACAAGTACAGCCCTCGTTTGAAAACTTGAGATATTCCCAATAGGCAATAGCAGTGAATTTGTTTGCCTCCTATTATTACAACAAACTATGGGCCAACGGGTCATGCCAAACTTGAAATGGGCTTTTTTTTGTTGATCTTTTCAATATAATAGGCATACTAATACTATACAATCAAGCGGCCAGGCCCAAAATCGGCAACAACACTTGAAATAAAAAAATAGCTTTACATCGATCCCTTGTACAAAACTTTTTCATATTGTCATTGTAGAAAAAACCATTATATATAGGTTCAACATTTAAAGAGATGCATCCTTACTGTCGCTGCCTTGAATTGCTGGTCGATATATCTTGCCCAATCTCGAAGCCCGAAGCAACCACAACATCATTCTTGAATCTTGATGTATATATATAATTAACTCTTGTCAAATCTCACAGATGATAATTTAATTAAGTTGTAGGTGGACATATATAATAATTAATATAGTTTAAGAGCACAAGACTGACAAGCTATAAACTTGACTTGAACACTGTCCCTATATATATATATATATATATATATATATGAGGTAGTGTACGGTGAGTTGCGAAGTAAAACGCGTTTCTACTTCATGCTGTATTTTTATTTTGAAAGTCCAAATTACCGATCCGAACCGTTAGATATTTAATCCATATTGAAATGTGCTTGGAGACCAAATTTTACATTTTTTGGAATTTTTTTACTATTTATTAAGCATTTTTAAAAATTGCTGTTTTGCTGTAAACAGTAAAAAACAGTAAAATTTCCTGGACCATCAGATCAGCGACTTTCAAAATTGCTTAATAAATAGTAAAAAAATTCCAAAAAATGTAAAATTTGGTCTCCAAGCACATTTCAATATGAAGAACAAGATGAACGGTTCGGATCGACGTTTTGAACTTTAAAATCACAAAATATAAGCGTGAAGTAAAATAGTCGCTTTACTTCGCAACTCACCGTAGCCTAGCTCTCTATATATATAGTACAAACCTGACATGGAAATTTAGGGTACAGGGTACTTCTATATATATAATAATTAAGAAGGGCATCGTTCGTGCTGTGTGAACTAAACATGCTTGTCGCAATTAAGAACCATCTCAATTGTGGAAAGGAGGTTCTCCATATGATTTTAAGTTTGGAGGAAAATGTCAGGCAATCGATTTCTTTGACATCAACATGGCTAAGTACTCTATGGATTAGTTTGCTTAGTAGGCCTATGCACAGATCAAGCTCGGTTGAGTTGGCTGCTATGGTTGGTTTGCTTGTAGATTGAAATAGATGACATGGTTGCGATGCAGAAGATGGAGATGAAGTTGGTTGAGAAGACATTGGAGAATGCAGGAAGCTGAGATTGGAAGATGACACATGTACCTGTATCTGTATCTGTATCTGTATCTGTATCAATGGAGGTGATAGAAGAAGAGTGGCGAGTTGCAAAAGAATATAAAGTATGGCAAGTGCAAAGTTTCTCATGTTGTCAAACAAGTGATGCTACTAAATGAGTTGTAGTTAAGGGATGCGTCAGGGATACTAATGAGTCGTAGAATATAAATAAGCAAGGATGTAAGCTTGGGATCGATAACCAACTGTTATAATGGAAAGCAAGCAGGTTGGGAGAGATAACTTCAGTTCTATATAATTAAATGAGTGAGTCTATGGTACTATGCATATTACGATTTGTTACCGTGCTATGGCTCTATATTCGAGTTTTCAAATCCTAACGGTCGATCCGAACCATTCATCTTGTTCTCCATATTAATATGTGTTTGGAGATCACATTTTACATTTTTTGAAATTTTTTTACTATTTTTTTAGATTTATTGAAAATCACTGTTTTTGGATGGTCAAGAATTTTCAGATCAAGTGATTTTCTAAATATCTAAAAAAATAGTAAAAAATTTTCAAAAAAATGTAAAATTTGGTCTTCAAACACATATTAATATGGAGAACAAGATGAATGGTTTGGATCGACCGTTAGAATTTGAAAACTCGAATATAGAGCCATAGCTGCTACGTAACAACCTGTGATATGCATAGTACCATAGACTCACTCTAATTAAATTATATATACTTATGCTTCGGAGTTCCCAATTTTTTCGTCACAAATAAGCATCCAAGCTTTCATTTGTGACAAAAACTTCTTAAACTTTCTAATCCGTCATAATTAGCCCTCCAATTGCTAATCTAACATAACTACATATACATTGCCCTTGATAAATTTATCCTTATTTAAATACATTTCACATGAACTTTAATATTCTATAATTTTAAATATTAATTTTGAAATAATAATAATAATAATAGTTACTTCATATCGTTTGTGATTTTTTTATCAATAATTTAATTGTGTATTGACTATATATATAGATTTGGAGTAAAATGTCTCATTGTTTCTGTGCTCCATTCATGCCCCACATTTGTATCTCTATTTTCATAGTCCAAACAGACATCTAAACCACTCAAAATTATATTCATATTAAAATATGCTTGGAGATCAAATTTAAATTTTTTTGAAAACCTTTTACTCTTTTTTTAGATAGAGACAAAATCACTATGTTTAGAATGGTTCAATAAGAGTGATTTTGTACCTATATCTAGAAAAAAAAAAGTAAAAAAAGTTCCAAAAAATATAAAATTTTGTCCTAAGTACATTTTAATATGGAAATCATTGAGCGATTTGAGCGGTTCAGATCACTTGTTTGAACTTTAATATGGAGAAGAATGTAGGGCATGGATTTGACACAAATCAATGGGTCATTTTTAACCCTACTCATATACTTTTCTTATAAAAATATAATAAATATATAGAACAAAAAATTAACAAATATTTATTGTAGAGACGTGATAACAGTCACCTAAACTCACTACTACAGAAAGACACTTCTATATCGGTTGAAATCGCATTCTGCTATTGGGTTCCTAACCGTTGATTATCGCCCAAATAAGAAATGTACACACATATGCTATCAACTCAAACTGTTGGGCTCTAACACTATCGGTTGAAATTTTAGGGACCGATGGAAATAATATTTTTTCGGTTGTTAAATAAGTCGTTTAATATAGAAACACCATCAGATCTACTTTGGTAATGAACTGATGGCGATCCTACATACGGTGTTTGATATTTGAAGCCGTTGGTCCTTTAATGTCATCTCCTGCATTGTTCAACTGACGGCAGATGTCACTTACACCATATGTTTTACTACGTTGGCTTTTGGCAAGTCTCTTGATTATTTTAGCTATGCCATATGTTACTAACTAATTTTGAGTCGTTGGTAATTTATGTGAATATTCTTTTTTAATTATGCTTTTATTGGGGTCTAGCCCCCCGTAAGTAAATATATTATATATCCATCCATTTATATTAACAAAACACCTAATAGTATGTACCAACAAATAATGTAAAATCATGCAAGCTAATATGAATAGAAAATTAATATAAATAGAAACAACTAATTGGATCACATATATAATTAATACATGCAAGTTGTATTCAACTCATATAAGAGTAGTTACAAATTAAGGATCCCCTAGTTATTACTAATAACAAAATTCAAAACAGAGTTGCTGTTCCTAAATAGACACATATTAATCACCATCACTGATAACAAAATCTAAAACATGGTTGCTTTTCCTAGCTAAACAACTATATTAATTAATCATCACCAGAAGGAGAATAATCCCTACTCTCAGGTACTGCAATGTTCGATTTTGTTAGTATATATGAGTGAAAGAGATGTTACTAATTTAATTTATGTATTGCTCGTAAGGTTGTACCATGCTCGTAATTATGCTCCTCGTGTACCACTTGTGCCTTCTCCACCTCTTGTGCTTTCTCCTCTAGTACCTCTTAAGCCTCTTGTGCTTGATCCTCTCATACCTCTTGAGCTTCTTGTGCTTGCTGCTCTTGTGCCTTCTCCACCTTCTCCACCTCTTGTGCTTGCTCCTCTCGTACCTCTTCTGCCTCTTGTACTTGCTCATCTTGTGCCTTCTCTACCTCTTGTGCTTGCTCCTCTTGTACCTTTTCTGCCTCTTGTGGTTGCTCCTCTCGTGCTTCCTCCTCTACATAATACAAATATATAACATCTAATTAATATACCATAAAAATAATCACATCAAACATAATTTACTAAAATAAAACTTTACAAGTAATAGCTTAGCTTATGGCAAAGGTAAATGCACTTGTCGTTAGCCTGTAACCATTGGTAACTTACGAGATGACATGAAGATATTATTTAGCGACTCGAAACCGTTTGTAGTCATAATCTCATCACGGTAACCCCATTCGAGCGCTTGGAATATCTTCTATGGCTTTGGACACTCGCTATGATCTTAATCCAAATACTTACCCACACCATCCAGCCAATTGAGAGCATAGTCACATGCACTCCTTATTGCTTGCATTCCTTGCTCATATCTCCTCATCTTCCTCTTAGCTACACATATCCTGAATTGGAAATAGTTGGAACTAGGTTTGTACTGAATTAGTGGGCATTCTAATTTTGACCTGAATATTGAGATCATCTTGACCCTGATCTAATATCAAATTACGACAAATAACTATCTTAATTCCACATAATCAGTACTCAGCATTATTGAGATCACAATAACAGGCTCGAGGCTATAATAAACCCTATTAGGGCCCGTTAAAACCTTTACCACCAGTGTAAATGGATACCATAAGACTCATTTTGAATCCAATACAAACAAACCTAAAATTTAAAATTAACTAAATTAATTATTAACCTATTGAAAAATAAAAATAAAATTGAAAAGGAAGAAAAAAAACTGACAGATCATAAGAGCTCTTGCAGGAGAGAGAATGGGTGAATGTGAGAAATGAAATTCCGTCCCCTGGAGCATTTATACAGAAAAATAGAGGCCACAACGACAAATGGCGACTCTCAAGAGTGGGACCACAAGGCCAATTGACGGCTCTATTTTTTAGGCTGCAGTGACAATAGGCAACCCCCAAGAATTGGGCTGTCTAGTGGAATTGTAGCCCTGGTAAATTTTGAATTCTCAGAAAAAGTGATTTTTTGGTTTATATTTTTTTTAACATTGTAATAATAAAAATTTTGGCCTACTGGATGCGTTTGTCCAAAATTGAATAAAGTGTTGGCCTTGGGAGCTCTCGACTTATCCGTTTGATTGGATTTGCAAAACATACATGAGTATTTGTGCAGATTCATGACAAGTGAAGGATCGGTAATTACACATCAAGAATGAATTAATGAACTATAATACAACATCAAGGATGTAGTCATGAAGCACAGAACACTAGATAGCAAAAGCATTAGCTCAAGATTAAGGATAACGTATATGTAAGATTGGTAAAATAAGCTTGAGATTGACCTAAGTGAGGCTTACCGTTATAATGGTCCAGTGACCGTTACAACGGAATAAATAAATCTTGTACAAATCCCGTGACGCATAAAATAGGTTTTAGAGTCACCGAACGCTAACCCTTCCAGAGGGTTTCCATGGTGAGAACCATTGTCACGGTCATTGACCATTATCAACAGTAACCACCGTTATACTCCAAACCGCTCAGATTAACCTATCGTTGTAACGGTGCCCTGTACCGTTACAATGGTCAGCACCACTTACTTCTTTTTTATCAGCTCTTTATAAATATAAGCTATACTAAGGTTTGAAAAACAACTCTAGATGCCTCCAACTTCAATATTTCGTATTTACAGATCTAGCTAGAGAAAGTCGTTGTTGCTTGTGCACTCAAACTTCAATATACACAATCAATCAACCAACTCCTAGAGTGATCCTGCGTGATCGAATCATTTACTACTTCGAGCCTTGTTTAGGGCCGTGTGACTTCCCAGAAGATTGTAAGGGCTCACCAGTTCTATCTTGTAATCCTTTCTCATTGGATAAAGAAAGGCGCGCCATCTAGAAGATCGCGAGCCCCGGAGACGTAGGCGTTAGTGCCAAACTTCGTAAACAATTTTCGTGTGAAGTGTCTCTAAACCCTACTATTTACTTTATTTACTTTACATTTAGTTTAGGACAAAGTTATTCTAATTTCCGCCAATAATAACTTATAGACACGTTAGAATATTATTACTTAGACCAAAATATAAAAAAAAGCTATTCACCCCCCCTATAGGTGTCTTTGGGACCAACATAAAGTATTGGTAATTTTTAATTTTGAAAATTATATTCAATTGATGAACACTCTTACCTCGGTATAGATCGCTGACTAGATCGGCTAGGAATTGAATTTGTATTAAATACCATAATTAAAAAAAAACACTCCTGTTTTGGGGAAACTTCACATTTACCCAGGCTGCAGATTGGCTCTGCAGCACCATTTGGGAGGGACCGCAGAGCCAATATGCGGCCCCCACTTTGCATGCTACAACAACTCAAAACACCTCCTGCAACCTGCTAAGTGGGGCCACAAATTGACTCCGCGGCCTGGATAAAGTTAAAATTTCCCCCAAACAGAGGTGTTTTGATTTTTTTATTATTATAGTATATAAAAAAATTTCAGGACTAGGAACAAAGGCATCAGCAGACCTACATTTTTAAAGTATTCCTTACGGGCCCGTTTGGCAACAGTAAAATAGAGGAATAGAGTGGAAAAGAGGTTCTATTCCCGCCGAACAAGAGAAGAGTGAGTGGAATTGGGGAATTAAGAATAGTGAAATTGGGTTTGAACTTTTGCAGTAAAACCCATATTTTTTACATTTTGGTCACTCTTCTGTTCCTCTATGAGTCAATTCCCTATTCCATGGAAAGAGTGTAATAGAGGAATTATTTTTTCTCAAGAAAGAGATTTAACTCGTTTACCAATGTTCTTCCACTCTTCCACTATTTCACTCTTCTACCATTAATCGAACACGACCAGAATAGTGAAGAATTGAAGCCTAAAATTCCACTTTTCCTCACTATTCCTTTATTCCAATGGTTTGCCGAATGGTGAACTTAATGGAGTAACTTATTCAGATCCTGCTACTGTTAAAAAATATGCTAGACGTGCCCAATTAGGTGAGATTTTTGAATTAGATCAAGCTACTTTGAAATCTGACGGTGTTTTTCGTAGTAGTCCAAGGGGTTGGTTTACTTTTGGACATGCTACATTCGCCTTGCTCTTCTTTTTCGGACACATTTGGCATGGCGCTAGAACCTTGTTCAGAGATGTTTTTGCTGGTATTGATTCAGATTTGGATGCTCAAGTGGAATTTGGAACATTCCAAAAAGTTGGAGATCCAACTACAAAGAGACAACCTGTCTTATAGAGCATTTTGTGGTTGGTATTTTGTGGAGATCCAACTACAATTCTCGAGTAATTCCAACATGTCACGATAAATTTTGAGTGGGTTACCTTTGTTGCTTATTGAGTACATATTGAAACTCCTTGAAAACAACATAGGATGTGAATTTTATATAACCCGTTTCAACTGACACATTCAAATCACCCAACTCAACATGTCAATATCAACACTCCTTTTAGTAGTCTCTCTATTAGACTGATTTAGGATTTATGCTTATTGGATTGTATTAATCTTAACGGGTTGCATCTATAGCTGTCAGGACTCTTCTCTGTATTTCCTTTTGAACTAAAAACCTATATAAAGGCTAGCGCTTATAATTGATTGGGTTAATGAAAACAATAGATTACAAATCAATTACTCTATTTCTCTCTTCTTCTATGGTATCAGCTAGGTTTCTTGTCTCCCTTTCTATCTCTCTCTCTCTCGTTCTTCAATCTTGATTTCTTGAGTTACTGCCATGACTGAGCTCACCTCTGATTCCTCTCCTACTGATCCGCCCACCTCACTTCGCCAATCTCCGGCCATTGTTCAAATTACCATCCCGGTCTCCACCAAACTCGATCGTGACAATTTTCTTACATGGAAATCTCAGATTGAGCCGATTATCATTGGTTATGATCTCTCGGATCATATTGATGAGTCTTTCTCACCTCCATTGAAGGAATTGGTCATTAATGGAGTTTCTAAGCCCAATCCCTCCTTTCAGCAGTGGCATCAGCAAGACATGCTCTTGCTTGGATGGATGCGATCTACTATCACCTCCACCATTCTCTCGCAGTATGTTACCAGCAAGACTGCCCTGCATCTCTGGATGACCCTACATCGTGTCTACTCTGCGGTTTCAGCTGCTCGCGTGATGGATTTGAGACGCTCCCTTCAATCAAGAACCCGAGGTAATCGTTCTTGCTCCGATTACTTTACCCAGATGCTTCATATCTCTGATCAGCTTGCCTCAGCTGGAGCTCTGATTCCTGAATCAGATCTGGTCAACTATATTCTCACTAGTTTAGGCCCCGAATTCAACTCTTTTGTTGTCACCTTGACCACCCGATCTGTCCCTGTTTCTCTCACTGAACTTCATGGATTTCTTCTAGCTCACGAAAACCTTCTCACTACTCAGTCCCAACTAAATAGTAACTTCTCCTCTGATCCGACTGCATTTTATACCTCTCACAATCAGCGTGGGAAGGGTAAAGGTTGTGGTTCGGGTAAAGGTTCTTCTTCTGGGTTTCATTCTGGTAATGGTTTGGGTAAGGGAGGTGATTCTTCCTCTTCTGCACCTTTGCTTCCAACCCCCACTTACACTCCCAATTACACACCCACCTACACCATTGGCCATGGAGGTCCAGTTCGCCCCAATTACACCTACAGAGGACCTTCAAGCAATCTCAGTTTTGCAAATTCTTCTCATACAGCAACCGAACGACCTTCTTGTCAAATTTGCTTCAAACGTGGTCATGTGGCTCTTGATTGTCACCATCGCTACAATCATGCCTATACTTCTACATCACCTCCTCAATTTCAGGCATTGTTCAATTCGACTACCACTTCACCACATGAGAGTTGGTTTCTCGACTCGGGGGCTACAAATCATGTCACTTCCGACATTAACAACTTGAACTCTTTCACTCCTTACACCGGTGGGGATCAACTACAAGTTGGTAATGGCTCTAATCTTGCTATTCGACATTTAGGTCATTGTACTATTCCTAGCAATGGTTGTAATTTAAGCCTTAACAATGTCTTGCATGTACCTTCTATTATCAAAAATTTAATTAGCATATCTCAATTTACCTTAGATAATGATGTGATTATTTAATTTCATCCATTCTTTTGTGTTGTGAAGGACCGTCGTACCAAGATTCCACTACTTCAAGCCAAGCTCCATAATGGTCTTTACAATATCAATAATTGCTCCCTCAAGCTTGTATAGGTGAGCGTGTATCGGCCAATATGTGACATGCACGCTTAGGACACCCGTCCTCAAGCACAACTCGCTTTATTATAAGCTCAAATAGTCTTCTCATTACTTCAAATAAATTGCAATTATGTGGTGATTGTTGTAAAGCCAAAGCTTGTGTACTACCTTTTACTTCTTCTACTTCTATTGTTTCTTCACCATTAGAGGTTATACATTCGGATTTATGGGGACCTTCCCCTATTGTTTCTTGTAATGGATTCCGATACTATGTACATTTTATTGACGAATTTTCAAGATTTTCTTGGATTTATTTTCTTAGAGCTAAAGATGAAGTTGTACATGTCTTTGCTTTATTCAAAGCACAAGTAGAAAATTTATTTGGTACTTCTATCAAAACACTTCAATCCGATGGTGGTACGGAGTTTAAGCCCATTGCCAAATGCTTTCCTCAAATTGTTCACCGAATCTCTTGTCCTTACACACCACAACAAAACGGCCTGGCGGAACGAAAGCATCGTCATATTATCGAGCTTAGTCTAGCGATCATGTCTCATGCCTCCATTCCTTCTTGCTTTTGGAATCAAATTTTTCAAAGTGTTGTGTTTTTAATCAATAGGTTACCACCTACTACTTCTCCCCATATCTCTCCCTTTACTATTCTTTTTAACAAACAACCCGAATATACCTTTCTTAGAGTTATTGGATGTCTATGCTACCCCTTTCTTAGACCATATAACACGCATAAACTTCAATACCGGTCTTTACCTTGTGTTTTCTTAGGTTATTGTCAAAACAAAAAAGGTTATAAGTGTCTACATATTCCCACTAACAAAATTTATGTAAGCCGAAATGTTCGTTTCGACGAAACAATATTTCCTTTTTCCAAGCATTTTTCCTTAGATCAAATTAGCTCTTCTCTGGATGGATTTTCTTCATTGCCGATTATTCAAGATTCTCAGCATCACTCAGCCTCAATCCCAGTTTCAACTGCTACTGTGCCTCTAGCAATTCTATCTTCTCAGCCCAGTCATAATTCAGATTCTACTTCTTCTCACCAAGTTGCTGGTTCCTCTCACCAGGCCGATCCTACTTCTTCCCAGCCCCTCACTATTTCTTCCCAACCTATTACCTCTCACCAGGCCAAGCCTTCTTCAATCCATCTACTACTGCTCCTTGCTCTACTCTAAAACCGACAGCACCTTGTTCTACTCTAGTATTGTCCGAAATCCAATTTTAAATACTGATTCGTACAAAGTCCAATAAAGTAAATTCTTTTCAATAGTCTCAACTTTTTTTATAGGCTCCTAACACTAGTGGAGAACTTGAAATTAGTGTCGGCTGTTTATGGGTATTAGTGTCGGACATTAGGCGACACTAATCGGGCTGATACTAATACTTTGTAAATAGCCGACACTAAAAGTAAGGCATTAGTGTCGGCTATTTATTAAATGGCCGACACTAATAAGTATTAGTGTCGACCATTTAATAAATAGCCGACACTAATACTTATTAGTGTCGGCTTTTTAATAAATAGCCGATGCTAATGTTTTTTTTTTTAAAAAAAAATAAATTTCAAAAATTCACTATAAATCATAGAAAATTCTAAAAATGAAATTTTTTGTTCTGGAATGCTCATATATTTTTGCTGAACTATATATAAAACAAAGATATCAAATAATTCATCATAATTTACAAATAACACTCACTAAATAAAATATCATCCAAATTGCTCATTTATTGTTATTCTTATAAATGGTTTGTGCAAACCCTAAAACAGAAAATACATAAAAGACATGAAAGATACATAAAAGATACATAACCCTAAAACAAAAAATACATAAAAGATACATAAAAGACCCTAAAAACTCTGAAATTATAAAGAAAGGTACAAAAATCCATGAAGGAAGACTCGGATCGCGAATCTGAGCCCGCAAAATGGCGAAACAAATCATAGAAAAGAATCATAGATTCGTTTTGAATCCGGTTTTGGGCTGTGGAGTTCCTGTCAAAATTTCAGCCCGATCCGACGGACGGATCAAAAGTTACGCCCCTTTTCGTGAAGCATGCGCAGGACCATATTGCATCACATCTTCTGGTATTCGCCTAGAAGAAACGGCTAGGTTTGAGAAGATCAGATCGGAGAGAAGCGTGAAGCGAAGTGAAGACTATGTTTTAAACCCTAGGCGTGCGTTTGAAAGAGGTGCGCGGGACTTAAAATGAAATTTTTTTAGCTTTAGTGTCGGCTGTTTATAAATAACCGACACTAATTGTTAAGTATTAGTGTCGGCTATTTTAAAAAGGCGACACTAATGTATTAGTGTCGACTGTTTATAAATAGCCGACACTAATTGCTAAGTATTAGTGTCGGTTGTTTATAAATAACCGACACTAATACATTAGTGTCGGTTGTTTATAAATAGCCGACACTAATACTTAACAATTAGTGTCGGCTATTTATAAACAGCCGACACTAATATTATTAGTGTCGGTTTTTTGTAAACGACCGATACTAAAGTATTAGTGTCGGTTTTTTAAGGCGACACTAATTGTATGTTCTCCACTAGTGTAATTATTTTTTCTTTAGTTTAGGAGATGTGAGATTTTAAAAAGTGTTATTATACTCAAGTAACCGGGCGGACGCTGAAGGATTCACGTGAATTCAATTCAAAATTGTTAAATATATCCACAACCCAAAGAAATTAAATCAAAAAACCACTATTTTTGGAGAATTTGATATTTTTTTCGGGCCGTAACTTGAAATAACGGACCCGCAAAAACCAATAATTTAATTCAACTATTGGCATAAATTTTTATTAATTTGTTTAATAATTTTCAAAAACAAAAATAAAAACTAAATTATTAGATGATTTGACCTCCAATCTTTATTAAAAAAAAGCTCTAAAAAGTTTAATGCAAAAATACCGAATAACATGTTAACACCATTGGCCAAGTCTTATTTAGATGATTTAATTTGATATTTAGATCTGAGATGCATGATTGAAAGAGAAGCCACGCCACGCCACGCCACGCCACGCCACATGATGAAATGGTCCACGTACTCAAATGCATGCAGATCGATCGATCGATCGAGCATCCAATTAATTAATCCGGCCCAGGCCTAGTCCTACTGCTGGGAGGGTAACTGCCAAGTCAAATGCCTGGCCCACCCCGGCCAAACGTACGCAAACAGGATTGTACGTACGAACAGCTAGCTAGCGTTGACTTTGCCACGCCAACATTACATGGATCTCATTCATTTAATGCTTCCTACGCAATGCAAAATTAATTTGCTCAGGAAACAACGTAACAAGAGATGCCGATGCCTACCAAGGACTATATATATATATATGAGGAGGGATCAAGTTACAACACTTGAAAGTTACAACATCTATTTTTTTCATTTTCTAAGTCCAAATCGTCGATCCAAACCGTTAGATATTCAATCTATATTAAAATGTACTTGGAGACCAAATTTTATATTTTTTGAAATTTTTTTGCTATTTATTAAGATGGGTACAAAATCGCTGTTTTTATTAAAATTCTGCACCATTAAAAAACAGCGATTTTGTACCCATCTTAATAAATAGCAAAAAAATTTCAAAAAATGTAAAATTTGGTCTCCAAGCACATTTTAATATAGATTGAATATCTAACGGTTTGGATCGACGATTTGGACTTAGAAAATGAAAAAAATAAATGTTGTAACTTGATCCCTCCTCTATATATATATATATATATATATATATATAGGCTGTGGCTAATTTGCTGCCGGCAGCATTTCTGCCGGCGGTGCTGCCGCCCATTTTTCTGTTTTGTGATGTCCAAACAACAAATTCAAACCGTTAGATGTTTAATCTATATTATAATCTACTTGGAGACCAAATTTTATATTTTTTGGAATTTTTTTACTATATATTAAGCTGGTTTGAAAACCGCTGATTTCAATGCTGCAGAAATTTACTGAAATCAGCGGTTTTCAAACCAGCTTAATATATAGTAAAAAAATTCCAAAAAATGTAAAATTTGGTATCCAAGTAGATTATAATATAGATTAAACATCTAACAGTTTGGATTTGTTGTTTGGACATCAAACAGCTAAATATAGCCCCGGCAGCACCTCTGCTGAAATGCTGCCAGCAGCAATTTAGACAGACCCAATATATATATATATATATATATATATAGAGATGGGCTATGGTGCATTGCAATGCATAGGCCATGGTGTGCATTGGACCATAAATCACCGATTCAAAGTCCAAATGACCGATCCAAACCGTTCATCTTGTTCTCCATATTAATATGTGCTTGGAGACCAAATTTTATATTTTTTGGAATTTTTTTACTATTTATTAAGCCACTTTGAAAATCGCTGATCCAACGGTGGCCTCTGATTTTACTGTTCCAAACAGTCACCGTTGGATCAGCGATTTTCAAAGTGGCTTAATAAATAGTACAAAAATTCCAAAAAATATAAAATTTGGTCTCCAAGCACATATTAATATGGAGAACAAGATGAACGGTTTGGATCGGTCATTTGGACTTTGAATCGGTGATTTATGGTTCAATGCACACCATGGCCTATGCATTGCAATGCACCATAGCCCATCTCTCTCTCTATATATATATATATATATATTGTTTCTTTAATTTTGAGATATTTAAGTCAGAGCTAGCTTTTGATATGGAATGGAATGGATCATTTGCAAGAGGATCGAGAGACTCCAGTTCGTCAGTCAGAGCAGGACCCACCATGTGTTAACAGTAGAATTAAATTAAGAGAAAAGGTTTCTGTCCACTGAGTTTTGTCCACCATTTATCCACAACCTCTTATCCACTCACAGTGAACTGATTTTAACGGCCGATGTCCCCATCTTCCAATGGAAATTCAAATCCTTTTGAAATCTCACGTATTTTAACATTCCTTCTTCCGATCGTCTCTTTTCTTTTTTGAATCTCATTTTTCAAACCTTCCTTTCCGATCATATTTTTTACTTTCTGAGGCCGATTCACTATGCTGGAAATGATGGATCCCATATTTCTGAAGGAGATCGCTATGCGTTTATATTTATCGCGTATTTCTGAACGAAATCGCTGGAAATGATGGATCTGATATCAGTCTATTCACTATGCCGCTTCCTCGACAATCACCCTGGTCAAAGAACAGATCTTGTATGAGGGGCCTAAAGGTGCGATCTCCTTCGCGTTGTACATCTGTAATTTTTTAATATTCACTTTGATATTTAGTGTACATCTGACTTCGGTTTGGAAACTTGTTGCTTCCAAATTGTTTTTGTTCAATTTATTGACCTGAACTCCAAAATTTCGTAGGTTTACAAAATTCTCTTCTCCGTTATTTTCATTTATTGGTCCGATCTCCTTCTCCGTTCTTTTCGATCGGATAGAAGATGGCGATATTCAAATCTAGTAAGTTTTATGTTGAATTCTTTTTTTCATTGTATGCAGTAATGGATTTATCATTTTGACTGAAATATGGAGGAAAGAGATGATAGAGAGGCTATATGGAGTATTGATATGTTAATTTTACTGTATTGCCCCGTTAATTTTACAGTATTCATCTTGTAGAAATCTGGTGGAAATAGATGATAGAGAGGCGATATGGAGTATTAATCTGTTAATTTTACAGTATTGCCTTGTTAATTTTACAGTATTCATCTTGTCATTTTACAGTATTCATCTTGTAGAATCTGAAAGAAAGAGATGATAGAGAGGCGATATGAAGTATTGATCTGTTAATTTTATAGTATTGCCCTGTTAATTTTACAGTATTCATCTTCTCATTTTACATTATTCATCTTGTGAAAATCTGGAGGAAAGAGATGATAGAAAGGCGATATGGAGTATTGATTTGTTAATTTTACAGTATTTATCTTGTAATTTTACAGTATTCATCTTGTAATTTTACAGTATTTATCTTGAAAATTTTACAGTATACAAGATTCAATTGAAAATTTACAGTATTATTTGAAAATTTTACAGTATACAAGATTCAATTTTACAGTATGCAAGATTCAATTGAAAATTCTACTTTATACAAGATTTAATTTTTACAGTATACAAGATTCAATTTTACAGTTCTGCTGATTCAATTTTACAGTATACAAGATTCAATTGTAAATTTTACTGTGTAGAAGATTCAATTGAAAATTTTACTGTATACAAGATTCAATTTTACAGTACACAAGATTCAACCCAGTGCGGACACTAATAATTAACTCTAACTGCCAATAACCGCTAATAACTAACTCTAACTGCCAATAACTTTCTATAACTGTAATTTTCGAAAGTACAGTTTGAAAGTACATTTATTTTGTCATGTTGTGCAAGTTGCAATCTTTTTCTAACTATCATGAGACCACTTCAAATAGTTGCTGGATGTTTTGTGATTAACTGATATATTTTATGTGATATATTGTATAATTATACAGCATGTAGAAGTAATTTTACAGTATTCGCGCAAGCCAAAGTTGTGGACAAATGGTGGACAAAAGGCTGTGGACAATTAGACACTTCCTTAAATTAATTAATTGTCAATTAAAACCTTTAAACAGAACTTTAATATAATTAAGGTGAAATTAATTAAACCTGAGTCAATATATACTTAATTTGTGGTTCTTTGATATATATATATGTCGATCGAACCACTCCGATCTGAAATCGATCCGTCTCTAGCTAATTCCTAAACCAAGACCCCTTTCTATTCTTCAAAAGGTTTTTAGGAGACATCCTTCAATTAGGTTAAGGCCTTAAGGGGGTACGTATATATACTTCTATTTCTGGAAATCTCACCAAAAATGGGTATAATTCGAAATTAATTAAATATTTTGGGTATTAATAAAAGTTTCGGTAAAATTTAAGAGAAAAATGTGAGTTAGTTGTTATTTATTTTTCCAAACTATAAAAGAATCTCAATATAAGATATTCTCTTATATAATAGGCACAGGAATATACATTATCAAACTAATTATCTAACATATATTTTGTTACCTAATATTGATATGATGAGGGATCCACTTACACCTTTTTCGGTGACACTGAATTACACTCTATATTTTCAAAGTTTTCAAAGTCCAAACAGTCGATCCAAACCGTTCAATATGATGATATATTAAAATGTGCTTGTAGATCAAAATTTACATTTTTTTTTTGAATTTTTTTACTAGTATTTTACAAAATCATTGTTTTTAGACCATTGAATTTTTGCACCCTTCTTAATAAATAGTAAAAAAATTCAGAAAAATATAAAATTTGATCTGCAAGCACATTTTAATATATCCATCATGTTGAACGGTTCCACTATTGAAATTTTATTATCAAACTATTCAATATTTTGTCATCACTTACATTCACATCAATCATCTGAATCTTTTTTCTTTTAATAAAAAGAAGAAGAAAAAAATACCCAAAGAATTAGAATAGCAGAAGGAATATGTGAGTTTGAAGGCCACATGCATGCGCATGCATATATGGTGGCACAGAAAATCAGGAAAGAAATACGCAACGCAGAGAGACGGGTACAAAAGGGACTGAGCAATGCATGTGCCATTTCTCATCCATGCTATAATACAACTGTTTCTTATTGGAAGCTTCTGCATGGGTCGCTACCTCATGCTAAAATCGCTAAAATATATAGTAATGCCCATAAATGATAAATCCAAAGGAAATGACAATTTGTTTTAATTATATGTAGCTAGCTAGCTAGTGTATCTGCTATTCTCACAACTCTGAAATTACAAATTTACTGGAAAAAAAAAAATCACAATGTATTCGCATCTATGAAACTGAGCATCTGATGCACAGAATTTGCCATCTCCTCTGCCGTGCACCTTGTCTCTGTCATATTCTATATATACACACAAAATGAATTTTGATATTACCGATCGAACTCATGCACATATATATATATAACACATGCATATGCAAAAAGAATTAATTAAATTAAATTACCTTTATAGTGAAAGAGTAGAGAACAGTCTGATCAATAGTGGTTATGTTGGTGTGCATGATGGCAAATTGCATCTCCTCTTCCAATGCGGCAACCATTCGTATCAACTGGCCGGGCCGCCGCCTAGTTAAAATCTTAATAAATGCATCTAACCCGAGCAATTTGACCTCTACGTCCGCAACGCATGACTTATTCTCAGCCGTTTCTTCTTGAACTAGTGCGGTCTCGAGGTCTACTGGAGGGAAAGGTGGGTACAGAGGGACTTGCTGTGGCTGGCTCTGGCTCTGGCTCTGGCTCTGGCTCTGTGTCTGTGGGTGTTGCATTGGCACTGGCACTATGCTTGGAGGGTTAGACTCCATTAGCCTTCTTCTTTTCTGTGATTCCAAGCATTGGATTAGTTGCTCCAGTTCTCGTACAAATTCTATTGCTCCGCCGATTATCGATGCTTGATCTCCCTAGAAATTAATTAATGATCAACTAAGTTAATGTATAGAATATATATATAGAGAAACAATTAATGACAGCACAAAAACATATATACCCGTTGCACGTATGAACCGGGCATGAGCGCCCTCAAAACCCTAAGATATTCATTCATCTGGCGTCGTCGGTTCCTCTCAACTGCAATGTGGGTCATGCGTTGGCTCTCCACTTCCTCACTAGTCTTGGCTGTCCGTGGCCTCTTTCTCCTCCCCTTGGCATTCCCTGTTGCCGGTCCTGGACTGGGCCCGGGACCAGGCCCGCCTCCTGATTCAAATTGATCCAAATTCACCGCCGTCTTAGTGAGAGAATTGGCAATACTGGGCGAGGTGCTTAGAGGGGTGGCTTGAAAGGATTTGAGAAGGAATGATTCATCACTCGGGCTGTTTAGCGCGAGTCTTGGGCCAAAGTCAGAGAACTGTACCACCTCGGCCGGATTGCTCAGCATGAAGTCTACCATCTCTGAGCCAGTGACCTGCTCAGTACCCTGGAATTGTGTAATTTTTAGTTGTTGAATGAGATATAATTATGCTCGATCGTGTTGAATGAGATATATCTTGAGTTGTCTATGGAGCTAGCGCCAATTCATATTCCCAGACGTACCCAGTAGAGACTTTTGGTTTGAAACCCTGGTTTTTGTATTATTGTGTAAAGAGCCTTAGATAATAATTACATAGATATATTCCTAGCTAACTTTTTAATTATTTATATATAGTTGGATGTTTAAAATTACATAATTAATGTTACTAGATCCATTCGATAATAATTCATTAGTTACATCACCAAAACACAACAACAAAGTGCTTTTTTTAATTAATAATCCCATGCATATATGTGCTTTTTTTAGTTGTTGCATGCAATTAATTAATGTTTGAATTAGTTCAAATTTGAAACCATTAAATTAAAAGACAATAGAAGACAAGACAACAGTACTGGGTCTCTGAGAGAGAGACTGGAAAATGGCACATGGACCATGGTTGACTTATTGATAGAAAAGGATATCGATCGCATTTGGTACGTACCGGATGGTCCATTAATTAAGGGGATGCGCTGACTGCCTTCAGATCATCGGTACAAAAGCCTGACCCATCAGCTTCAGCACTGCTAGCTGCTGCACAAACAAACAAAATTCAGAAAGAGATCAGTGTTTGTCGATGCTATGCTAGCTGTACGTACGTACTTGAACAATTAATAATTATATTAATTCAAGGATAGATAGCGCGCGCTAATTTCTCCATCTATATATAACTTCTGCATGCTTTAAAGAAATAATAAATATAGCGACAAACAAAAAAGTTTCTTTTTTGGGTTTGTCAGAAATGTCAGTAGGCTAATTAATTATATAAAATTTGCTGTTAATATATATAAATATAATGTATACTGGACACATAAATTAATTACAAGTAAAAATATATATGCTTTAATTAACAGGATTAATTACGACGTGCAATAATTTATAGCATGTCGATCAGCAGATATACATGTCCGTATATAAATCTGAATATTTAATATTGTTAGTACTACCAAAAACTGTCATACCTGTAAAAAAAGTATATTCCGAGTTTTAGGTAGCCACGCCCGAGGAAAAAATATATATATATATATATAGTTAACTGATTTACGGTCATGGAATAGTAATTAATACGTACAGAACTCCTAAATACTGAAAGTTAATTTACTGATAAGATTGATAAACAAATCATGGTGTCAAATTAATTAAGTTCATTAATTTAATTTGCACTTGTAAGTTGTAACTCCAACAAAAAATAACATGGTACGTGGTAAAGAAATTAATAGGACAAAGGCGGAATATTTATATGATCAAGAAGTTTAAACGAATAAGCTTTAATTAATCCCCAAAAAGAAAAAGAAAAAGAAAAAAAAAAAGAAGAGAAGGAATGTAAACCAGTTATTAACTGCACCATTACCGCAAGCATACAAACAAAATTTGAAGCTGACCGACCTAAATTCACGCATGCATGCAGATGTCATATATAGGTAAAGAAAGGCTTACCTACCTACAGTTACACTTCAGAACTCCGAGGGTTTTGTTCAGAGAAAGAGCTAGAGCTAGAGAGATGATGAAACAGAGAAGAGAAGGCAGCCTTTAATTAATTTTGTTTTGTTTTGTTTTGTTTTGTTTTGTTTTGTTTTGTTTTGTTTTGTTTGTAGATGGAGGCCGGGGTGAGGAGAGGAGAGGAGAGGAGATAACTAGATAGGAGCCTGTCATGCATGCATTTAATTAATGGAGATAGAAAAGAAGTTGAATTCCACCTCCACCCCTCAAAACTTTATTTTCTTCACATGCACTACGCTCTCCCCCTCTCCTTTTTTACTTTCGCTTAATTAATTTATTTCTTTTCCCTCTTATCACGAGCGAGCTAGCCAGCCACCTTTCTGCTCTTTTCAAAATTCCAACCTATCTTTTCTTAATAGTAATCACGGTTGGTTTTCAACGACTATCTTAATTAATTACCTTCTAATTAATTAATCAGTGACTACTACTACATACTACCAAATTCTCCCGGATCTCCTGTGGTGCATGTACTTGTGTCAATCTGTGCGATGTACATGCTACGTACGGCCCATAGAAATATGGAAATATATATATAGAGGAGGGCTCAAATGCTCCAACCATTTTTAATTGCAAGGAAATTTGGTAAACAAAAAATAAAAATCCTTGTATTTAATTTATGAGACTTAATTTGTTTAAAGAATGAACATTTCATGTTTCTATGCACAGACCCTTGTTTATTAGGGAATTAAACAAATAGGTTCATTTATGAACGTGCCAAATTAATTTTGAACTTTTGAGAAAAAAAAAAAAAAAACACAGACGACTCTAAAATTGGCACAGTCGGCCCGAAGAAAACATTGTTCGGCCCAGAATTAAATCCACAATTTTTGGGTACATGAATAGCTTGCAATATATAGGCGAACACATAATTAATATCCCAAATGCAACAGACTTTAAATTGACAGACAGTACATCACATGGCTTCACAATAGCTTCTTTACTAGAAAACTTTCATACTATCATAAGCTATATATAACTACCTTTTCTTGCATTGTCACTTGCCAGTCAAACTCTTGTATCAAATTAAAATTCTATACAAATCAGGATCCCAAAACGCAAAGACTACCTATATATTCTACTACTAAGCTAACATAGAAAAAGTAGGCTATATTATAACATCACCAAGATGTAAGTAGAATTACTACATGAACATAAGCACTTTGATCATCTTTAATTATGCATTATAAAATGCATCATAAGAGCAAAAGAACATTAAAGATCCCAAGAACTTGAAACAACATGATATTACATTAAATACTATAATTAAATTAAAACATAATACATAAGCGTACCTCTAGTATTCATGGTGATCAACAAGCAAGTACTTCAACGATGATCGCAAACCCTAGATCCTTCGAGGTTGCGCCGGGTCGATTTCTCTCTCTCGCTCTGTTTCACTTTTGCTAATGGAGAGCAAAATCCTTTTAATTGTTGTATGTGAGTATATCCAGAAAGAGGATCAGCCGGGACTCTTATTTATACCCAACACTCATTCTATCCATCAACGATATGAGTGGGGATGAGTGGGCGGTTAATACATAAATAGATACCCAATTATAATTCATGTAACCATTCTCCAAAAATATATATATAAATGGATATGTTTAATAAATAGGTTACTCAAAATAGGAATTCCATAAATAGGTTCTAGAAATAGAATAACTGAATATTCTAACATTCTCCCACTTATTCAGTAATTCGTAATGAATATAACTTTAATAACATATATGAACTTTAAGACTAGTGATAATATATATGCAATATATTCCATAATTTCGGTATGACATAATGTTTATCCTTAATCAAAATCAAAATGAGTCATGGCGGTTGTGAGTCAGTATATCGACTCATTCCCTTCCATGTACCACAATATTAATCCCAATTAATATAAACCATAAGGGTTTTAACATAATGATCCCTTTAATTGTTCTTGCAAAGAACTGATTATTATTTAAATATAACAATAAGGTATACCAACATAAGTAAATAACAATCAAATAGAAACAAACAAACAATGAACTCTTTAATAATATTAATTCAAAGTTTTACAAATAACAAAATCATGCACGCTCAACTAAGCCCATATTTACGACATGCTCCATAAATGTCTTGGGCGCTAATCCTTTGGTTAAGGGATCAGCTATCATTTTGTCGGTGCTTATATGTTGAATCGTAATTGTTCGCTTCTGCACTTCTTCTTTCATAGCCAGGTACTTTATTTCCATGTGCTTGGCACCTTTAGAGTACCGATCATTCTTACTGAAGAAGACTGTTGCGGCATTGTCACAATAAATTTTCAGCGGCTTGGCGATACTGTCAACATACCCAAGCCCTGAAATAAAATTTCGCAGCCATAATCCTTGTATCGTGGCCTCAAAGCAAGCCACGAATTCGGCTTCCATAGTGGATGCAGCGATGATAGTCTGCTTCGCACTTTTCCATGAGACTGCTCCTCCCGCTAATAGATACACAAAACCGCCTGTGGACTTGCGTGTGCCAACGCATCCGGCATAATCTGAATCTGAGTATCCGATTGTTTCTAAGCAATCGGTCTTCCTGTAGGTTAGCATAAGATTCTTCGTTCCTTGAAGATAGCGGAGTATCTTTTTCGTCGCTTTCCAATGTTCCATCCCTGGGTTGCTTTGAAATTTGCCAAGTATGCCTACGACAAAGCTTATGTCTGGTCTTGTACATGTCTGGGCATACATTAGGCTACCAACCACAGACGCATAAGGGATGTTTTTCATTTCTGATTTCTCCAATTCGTTTTTAGGACATTGAAACAATTCAAACTTGTCCCCTTTCTGAATTGGCACTGACCCACTTGAGCATTTATCCATATTGTATCTCTCAAGAATTTTATTTATATATGCTTCCTGGGACAAACCTAACAATCCTTGTGATCTATCGCGGAATATTTCAATTCCGATCACATAGTTTGCCTCGCCCATATCTTTCATTTCAAAATTCTTTGAGAGAAATTTCTTGGTTTGATATAACATACCAAGATCATTAGTGGCCAACAAAATATCGTCAACATATAAGACTAGAAACATTATCTTACTTCCACTGACTTTGGTATATATACAACGGTCAACGATATTTTCTTTAAAATCAAAATGCGTAATAACATCGTTGAACTTAAGATATCATTGTCGTGAGGCTTGTTTTAGCTCATATAGCGACATTTTCAATTTGCAAACCTTGTGTTCCTTCCCCCCAATTGAAAAGCCCTCGGGCTGATCCATGTACACTTCTTCCTCTAACTCGCCATTTAGAAAAGTTGTCTTGACATCCATTTGATGTAGCTCTAAGTCATAATGAGCCACCAAAGCTAAGACTATTCTAAGAGAATCCTTTTTCGAGACGGGCAAAAAGGTTTCATTGTAGTCAATACCCTCTTTCTGAGTAAAGCCTTTAGCAACAAGTCTGGCTTTATATTGTTCGATTTTGCCTTTAGAATCACGTTTGATCTTGAAGATCCATTTACATCCAACTTTCTTGGAACCATGAGGCAAATCAACGAGATTCCAAACTTGATTTTTATCCATTGATTTTATCTCTTCTTTCATTTACCCAATGTTCTGAGTCTTCACTTTGTACGGCTTTAGTGTAGGAAACGGGATCGTCAATACTTGAATCAATTTCTAATTCATTGAAGTACACATAATCATCTATTTGATTTTGTTTACGCTCACGTGCGGAGCGTCTCAATTCAATAGGTTGGGGTTGTACTATCTTTTCGTTAACGACATCATTTGTGGGAATTTCTTCATTTTCAGTTTGTTGTTCCAAATTGACATTAAGTTGCGGAGCAACATTTGGAACAGCTCTTTTCGAAATCAATGACACTTGTACAATGTCTTGCCTCGTGACTTCCTAAATGTCAACACTTGGTTGACTTGAACTCCCACTGTTTTCACCATTTTCGATGAATTTAGCATTTCCAGATTCTACAATTCTTGTACTATGGTTAGGACAATAAAAACAGTACCCCTTTGATTTTTCTGGATAACCAATAAAATAACCACTGATGGTTTGTAAATCTAATTTCTTTTCATGTGGATTGTAAATTCTTACTTCCGCTGACAGTCCCAAACGTGTAAATGCCTTAAACTCGGTTTCCTTCCCGTCCATAACTCAAAAGGAGTAGTTTCAACGGACTTACTAGGAACTCTGTTCAACAAATACATGGCTGTCTTTAAAGCGTACATCCACAAATACTTAGGTACATTAGCATGACTTAACATGCTTTTAACCATTTCAATTAAAGTACGATTCCTACGTTCAGCGACACCATTTTGTTGTGGTGTGCCTGGCATTGTGTATTGCGCAACAATGCCTCGCTTTTCTAAAAATTTAGCGAATGGACCAGGATTTTGACCCGATTCGTCATGCTTTCCATAATACTCACCACCCCGGTCACATCTAATAATCTTCACTTTTCGTTCCAGTTGCCTTTCAACCTCAGTGACGAAAATTTTGAGAGCGTCAACTGATTGAGATTTTTCATGCAAAAGGTAAATGAATCCGTAACGTGAGTAATCATCGATAAAGGTGATGAAGTATTTTTCTTTACTAAAGGAGGGGACGTCAAACGGACCACAGATATCAGTATGGATAATTTCTAATAATTGTGAACTTCTTGTGGCGCCTTTCTTTGATTGTTTGGTTTGTTTCCCTTTAATACAATCAATGCATGTTCCAAAATTTGTAAAGTCTAAGTTCGGAAGAACCTCGTTCTTTACAAGACGTTGGACTCGGTCTTTGGATATATGACCAAGTCTTTTATGCCACAAGTAAGCCGAATTATCATTTATGTTAGCTCATTTAATTCCTACGTTAAAATGCACAGTACATAGAGATTGGACAAAAACATTATCAAGACAAAGCTTGTAAAATCCATCAACTAAAATTCCATTACCAATCACACAATTGTTTTTACATACATAACAACAATTTGAACCAAAGTTAACTTCATAGCCTAAATTATCAAGTTTAGATACATAGATTAAATTCCTACTAAAAGTAGGTACATAAAGTGTATGAAGTAAATCTAAAGTACAGCCGGTGTCAGTAATGAGTCGATATGTTCCAACTCCCGCAACTGGTACTCTTTCTTTACTTTCGGTCATCACTGATCTCTCATTTAGACTTGTGGTCTGGATTGAAAGGAATCCCTGCATGTTATTAGAAATGTGAGTGCTAGAACCAGAATCAAACCACCAGGTGTTATTAGGAACATCAATAAAATGAGATTCAAAACATACTAAGGCACTATTCATACCTTTCTTTTCGAACCATTTGCGACGCTTCATGCAATCTTTCTGGAAATGCCCAACTTTCTTGCAAAAGTTGCACCTTTCCTTGCTTGTCTTTTTTAATGTTCCTTTAGAATCTTTCTGGGTCGGGGAACCCTTTTTCTTTCCTTTTCCACCACCTGATTTCTTGACGTTGCTTGTGCTAGCGCCATTATGGTTCACAAGGTGGACCGCGGGAGGCTTGTTATCTTTGATTCTTTGCTCCTCTTGGATCAACATTACAGACAATTCATGAACTGTCCACTTATTTTTAAGTGTGTTGTAGTTCATTTGGAATGGTCCATACTGATCAAAAGGCAAAGAGTTGATTATAAACTGAACCAAAAATGGTTCCTCCACGGTCATCCCGACACCCTTGAGTTTTGAGGATAAGGATGTCATCTCAAGTATGTGCTGGTGCATAGTAAGACTGCCATCATATTTCATGGTGGTCAGTTTTGACATTAGCGTAGTTGCAATACTCTTATCAGCACTTTGAGATTGTGCTTTAACACTTTCTAAAAAGTCCTTGGCACTTTCAGTAGTCGGAAGCGAAATTTTGACATTAGTTGCCACAGTCATCTTAAGAAACATCAATGCCATTCTGTTTTGTTTCTCCCAACCAGCCATTAGAGCCCTTTCTTCAGCGCTGCTAGAGTTAGTAAGAGCAGCAGGCTTTTTGGTTAGGATGGCATCCTCAAGATCCATTGAGCCAAGTGCAAACTGCACTTGTTCATCCCATTATGTAAAGTTGAGTCCATTAAAGGTCACTATTGACTGAACCATTGATGCGAATCCGGCACCGGCAGGAGTGAAACCTTTATTTAGAAAAAATTATGAATAATAATTAGATTTCAAGTGGTAATTATAAAATAGATATTTTCATCTTATTTTGTAAATTAATTACTCTAATTCTTTAGGATAAAGCTTCTTTGCATCTACCTTTAAGATCAAATTTGACAATATGACAAGAAACTAAAGAAAATCCTTACATGAAACTTTTAATATCTTTTTATTTATCTTCATAACCCGTTCGGCCAGTTGTCTAACTCTTGAAATCACAACCAGGAAAGTCAGGGAGCACTTGGCTCTGCTACGAGTTCCGACTTTCCTAGACATTGCTTCATTCTTAAGTTAGTACAACAGCTCTTACTAAGGTTTTTTTTTTTTTGAGTTAAGAAAATTCTCTTGTTTACTATTAGTTAAACTTTAAGTAATTATATTTATTTTAACTTTTATTAGGGAGATAGTAAAGAAAGAACACTTTAAGAGGCAAGAAGGCTTTAATGTAAGTATAATTAGGAAGAGATATTAGAAGATGTACGTTAATGCTTTGAATCTTCTAATTTAACTTTAATTCAGATTTAGGAGCAGTGACGTAAGATAAACCCTAATCACCCTTTGGGGCTAATTAAGATCTACAATCTAATAATATAATATATCTAATATATATTATATAACACTAGATCCTAACAAGTTAAGATCTACAACCTAATAATATAATATATCTAATATATATTATATAACACTTTAATTAGTAATTTTATTGGCGTCTCATCGTGCCACCTTTGGACATACGCAATTGACAATAACGTAAATTACTTGCAACTTTAATGTGTAAATCATAAGAACGACGTATCTACTTTTGGGAGTATACTTAATGTCTCATGATTTAATACGATAGCAATAAAATAAAAGAAAGATAAATAAAACTACATTATTGAAGCACTTTAATTAGCAATTTTGTTGGTGTTCTATTGTGCTACCTTTGGGCATACACAATTTACATAATAACGGAAGTTGCTTGCACTTTTAATGTGTTTAATTATAAGGGCGGCAGACCTACCTTTGGGAGTATCCTTAATGCCTTATGAATTAACACGGAATTCAATTCAATATCTATATGATAATTAAATATCATATCAATATAATAATCATTCAAATTTACTACTAATTAACAGAAATTAATAATTCTTTCAAGTCTAACCCTAACTTCCCCGGAAACTTGCAATTCAATTGGGGATTATCAATTTTACAAGCTCTAGTTTTATAGATTAATCTATAATAATTTAATTACAGAAATTTAATGAATATTATGAAGTTTCCAAGCAAGGCTCTGATACCACATGTAAGTAGAATTACTACATGAACATAAGCACTTTGATCATCTTTAATTATGCATTAGAAAATGCATCATAAGAGCAAAAGACCATTAAAAATTCCAAAAACTTGAAACAACATGATATTACATTAAATACTATAATTAAATTAAAACATAATACATAAGCGTACCTCTAGTATTCATGGTGGTCAACAAGCAAGTACTTCAATGATGATCGCAAACCCTAGATCCTTCGAGGTTGCGCCGGATCGATTTCTCTCTCTCGCTCTGTTTCACTTTTGCTAATGGAGAGCAAAATCCTTTTAATGGTTGTATGTGAGTATATCCAGAGAGAGGATCAGCCAGGACTCTTATTTATACCCAACACTCATTCTATCCATCAACGATATGAGTGGGGATGAGTAGGCGGTTAATACATAAATAGATACCCAATTATAATTCATGTAACCATTCTCCAAATATATATATATATATATATATATATATATATATATATATATGGATATGTTTAATAAATATGTTACTCAAAATAGGAATTCCATAAATAGGTTCTAGAAATATAATAACTGAATATTCTAACACAAAAAAACAAGGAGGCACTACAAACAGAGATATTGAACTTGATATTAAAAGCTCTAAATCAAAATGAACAAGTTTTTCTTTTCTTTTTTCTTTTACTTCATTTAGCATCAGTTATTATATCTAGCCTAGGTTAAAAAAAAAAAAAATTCCAAAATTTGTAGCTTGCTAACCAGCATCAATCATATTCACATTTGACATAACCAACCGTGGGGCTGTCAAAGCCTTCACCTGTTTTTACATCACCCTCTACCGCGATATTAGCATGCATCCTTAGAACCCTCCACCGAGTCACTAGCTAGCTAGAACTCTCACCCTCTACTGTGTTATTAGAAGCCTCACCCTTCCCCTCATTAGGAACCTCAACCAAAGCATTAATTATCACCCTCACTCGTTTTTCCACCACCCTCCATTGATTTACTAGATTCTTTAGCCTTCATCTCCTCATACAATGCCACCTCTCTCTTGTATTTCTCCTTTTCCTGACGACCTTTTGCTTGGTACACCTGCAATTTTCAATTTACATCAGCACAGCAGGTCACATGCATAATCTATTAGTTCTGCATATATAAAACCATATATAATATAATTAGCATAACATCAAATCACTAATATGGTGTTAAGCAAGGAAGAACCAGGTTGTATAATTTACCTGCATACGTGACAACTCAGGTGAATGCAACTGAACCAACCCAATTAATAAAAACTTAGCTGAGCCTACAGGCATTTCAGATAAAAATAAATAAAAAATGAAATTTATCTTCATTTTTATAAATATGGAAAAATAATCACACTTCAAATAAGTCCAACAAATTATTATAAAAAAGGATGAAAGAAGACGATCCAAAATGTGCTCACAACAACTACTGATATGGACGAATTTGACAGGATGTTTAAAATGGTCAGATTAGGGTAAAAAAAATTATCACCATTTTTGGGTCCAGTAGGTTTAGAACAGATTCCAATATAAATTGAAAATTCCATTCAAATAGAAGCCAACCAAAAAAAAAAAAAAATGCTACAACTGAAATATGACTGAATTTACTAACTTACAGCTTTCTCAGTATCACTCATGCTGTTCCAACGCTGAGCCAACCTTGTTCTGATATCACCATCCTTGTTTGAGTGCTGCGAGGCCTGCTCAGAAAAAAATATATTGTACCCGTTCCGTGGCCCTTTTGGGTAGTCCGGGTCGTCCATCTTAGTTGTCATCCACGTCTTCCTTGGCACCTTTTTTGGAGGCTCACTTGATCCTGATCCTAATGCAAAGTAATAAAAATTAATATAGTGCATATAAAATTACCAAAGAACAAAAATTAAGCATTCATTGTTTGTATTAAAGGAAAAAAGTAGATTTTCTAGAAAAATAAAAATCCCGCTGTCCTAAAAAAGGCACCATTTTTTCTAAATAAAATTCAAATAAAGAACTACGTACATATACAATCTCACATTAACACATGCACAATGAACCTGGAAATCATGATCGTTGTATTTACCATCAACTCCTATTTATAAATGTAAGTGAAGTTACATGAGATGAGGAAATCTTTCGCATCTTTGTGATGAGGAAAATAACAGAATTAATAAGCAAAGCAAATTGAAACATACTCAGACGGAGGTAGCTGTTAGCTAGTTAAACATGCAAGTCGCAGAAAAAATAGATGCCTTATGCTTACACATGAAATACAAAGATTAGGTAGATCAAATGTAAAACTTATTTCACATTGAGTTTATGAGTTTATGAGGAGAGACCTTGTGAAAACGTATTTATTTGCATATAGGTCTCCATATTTTATTATTATTTGATTTATTTGTGTAGAAGCTGTGAATACCCTAACACTTGAAAAATTATTGAATGCTGTCCTGAGACATACTCATTTTGATCCTTGCATTCTTGTTTCAGAATATATATTTAATTACATATTAATCTTTATTTTTATTTTTGCTTTATTTACAAAATTATAGTGTGAATGCATTCAAACAGTTAGCTAGCTATTCCCATAATAAATATTTCACACGTATGTCCACTGTATTGAAACAATTAATGGTACCATAAGCTGATTGATACCATACCAGCTATTTCTAACAAACATAAAGAAGCGAAGAACAAACATGAAGGACGATGCCTTTTTAACACAAAAGATGCAAGTCTTAGTCTCATGTCATAACATAACATCTAATTAATAATAGCAATTTTTAACAGCTAATATAATTGGACAAGACAGATAATTAAGGTCATTACCTTAACCCAATTCAAGCAGTTTGGAGGGAGTTTTGATGATCCCATAACATGCACAATGCACAAGCCAACAATAATAATACTTCGTAACTCACATCTTTAGTAGTACAAATGGATAGTGTTCTACAACCAGCTTCTTAGCTCCTGCTGCAGCGACTAAATATGAACATACCAACTCTAATCAGAATACATAAACAATTTAACACAAGCGAATTTCATATTTTAAGTATAATTTTGAAAGTGCCAACAATACTTCAATAAAAAATAGAATAGTTGCCAGCATACAAAACAAGTACTACTATGAAAAACCCAGCAACACCAGCATATCTAAATAAATCAGTCATGCTCAAAAAATGAAGATCGACGACAATACCGGGTTAAAAAAATCAGACCCACCCAAAACCTGGTCCAGGCCTGATGTTTTGACAAAAATAAAATTAAGGATCGGAACAGAGCCGACCCGAACAACAAGACAACCCAAGTGACCCAGGAATTCCCATATCAGATAGCAAAACCAAATGACTTGAGGGATATAAATAAACCAAACCCATACTAATCAGAAGCTAAAATTGTTTTTACATGTCATTGGAAATGTCTAGTTGACAGAATATTAGATTTGTTTACCTGTCACAATCATGCCATCAGAACAAGCAAGACCGTAGCACAAGAACTTTTTTTTTTTTTTAAAAAAACTTGGAAGAGACTTCCAAGATTATATTAATAGAAAGATTACAGATAGCACAAGAACTTAGAACAGATGATTAAATGAGGGAAAGATACAGAGACACGTACCCATTGGTGGCATCAGGAGATGCATCACGGCCATTATGATCATAAGTTGCTGGTGACTTGCTGATACTGTGCCCATGCCAAGGTGAGAGACTGCGGCGCCTCGGAGAGCGGCCACAAGGGCTGTAGCTCCTACTTAATGAATTAATTGGCTATTATATAAAATATACAAGGCATGAAAAGGTTTCACAATTACAGTACAGTACCTTAAAAGCACTTTTACATCTTGCTGGGCAGAGAACAAGAGCAGTTATAGGAGGTACACGGAGATTAACGCTCCTCTCTTTTACCTTCAATACTGATTTAGTCTAGAAATAATCGACAAGGTATCTTTATTTACAACCCGGTATCCGACAGTAACAGTACCTACTATTTGTCAAATTAGCATACACCTACATCCATACATTTTCATAAAATAATCGACAAGGTTAAGGAAAGAACTTACGATACCTTTTCTAAGCCAATAGAAAGGGAAGCCGGTATTGTCACGTCGGTAATCGACAAGGTTAAGGAAAGAACTTCTGCATTGGTGATTGATTTCTTTGAAATGCCACGTCGGAGCCAGGGTGGACTTTGCATTTGAATTGACAGGCGATGTAGATACTCTTATGACAATTTCATGTTTCTGATCTAAAAAAAATAGCATACATGGACTTCTTTTCTTTATAAAAAAAAGATGTCACCAGGGAGATTTAACTAACATACCATCAAGCAATTCAATAATCAATTTCACGAGCAAAGGAAATCAAACAAGGAAGCAATCAGCATTTCATAATAACTATATATGTACCTCAGCTTTCTTATAACTTTTGTGAGAGTGAGAAAGCTTTTGTTGATGTGACAGCTTTCTTCAAGTGTCTTACACTTTGCATGTGTAATAAAATTATAAAAAATAACCGAACCTGTGTTGTTATTCCAAAACTATCTAAACCAGAAATTTTTTTTTCCAGAAACTCAAATCTAAAACAGGATAATTTTTTTCCAGACTCAAGTCCCAAAACTGAAAAAAAAAATTCCGAACTCGGAATTGCCATACAAAAGGCCGGTGCCTTCCTTCTTCTTCCCCACACGCCTCACGTCTCTTTCTCTTCCTCTTCCTCTTCCTCTTCAGAGGTAATTTTTTTAATTTAAATTTAAATTTATAATATAATTAATTATTTAATTTTAAATGGTTTAGAATATTGTCCAAAAAATTTAGAATTTTAGACATTACCAAAATAGTATAGAATAATTTAGAATTTTAGAAATTACCAAAACGGTCTACAATAATTTAGAAAATATCAAAATGGTCTAGAATAATTTAGAAAATACCAAAATGGTCTAAAATAATTTAGAAAATACCAAAATGGTCTACAATAATTTAGAAAATACCAAAATGGTCTACAATAATTTAGAAAATACCAAAATGGTCTACAATAATTTAGAAAATACCAAAATGGTCTACAATAATTTACCTATTAATTTTAAAAATACCAAAATGGTCTAGAATAATTTACCTATTAATTTAGAAATACCAAAATGGTTTAGAATAATTTAAAAAATTCAAAAATTGTCTAGAAAATTATCCTATTAATTTAGAAAATTGTGCGATTAATTTAGAAAATTCTAAAATGATTTAGAATTTTTTATGAACCTCTTTTTTCAGATCCCTTTCGGAGCTCTGACTGTATGATCGCTCGGCTTTTCGATTCAGGTTTTTTCATTTTTTATTTTAATTTTAATTTATTAATATAATTAATTAGTTCATTTTAAATGGTTTAGAATATTGTCCGAATAATTTAGAATTTTTTAGAACATTCCAAAATTGTTTAAAATAATTTGTAAATTTCCAAAATAGTTGAGAATATTACCCTATTAATTTAAAAAATCCAAAATGGTGTACAATAATTTACAAATATTTAAAATGATCTAGAATAATTTAGAAAATACCAAAATGGTGTAGAATAATTTAGAAAATACCAAAATGGTCTAGAATAATTTAGAAAAATTCAAAATGATTTATAATATTGTTCGAATATTTTAGGATGGCAGACGAAATACTTAAGCATACATTTAGCCGCTTGTTGTGGATAACTCACGGCAATCATAGGATATCTGAGGCATCTAAGGAGGTAAGCATTTACTTATTTATTTTTCATAACTCGGTTAGTAATCAAATTATATTATAATTGGTTTTTTTTCTACTTTAGAGTAAAGATATTTTAACCGTGAGACAATATCGACACAAATGCAATTATAACGAGAAGTACGCACTGTTTTTAATTCGAATGGGCTAATATTAGATCGCGACATTGCCTGATATCGCCCTCGATGCAGCCCTCATTCATGAACTCGTTGAGCGGTGGCGTCCAAAGATGTGAGTTATTAACTAATTCAAATTTTTTTTTTAATTTCTTACTGACAAGTCAAATAAATTACAGTTACGCCGGAGGATGTGAGTTGTTTGTGGGGTTTGCCTATTTCGGGGGATCCGGTAACGGGAATTACAGACTCGGCGAGTATCCAAGGCCGACTGTATGAGTTGCTAGGCGTCAAAGATCATGAAAACAAGGGTTTAATGAAAAATAGGGGAAAAGATGCCAATGAGAGAACGTCAGATATGCTTGTGGTGAAAAAAACACTCTGTCAGCGCTTCAAAACATTGCCCAAAGATGCGACCGACCAACAATTGAAGTGGTTAGTATTTTTTTATATTTAAAACCTTATTCGTATTTTACATTTTCAATAATGTTCTCACATTCTAATATTAGCGATTAGATATGTCCGTGGATGTATCCTTGACATGTTAGAGAATACTATGTTTGTTGACAGTAGCGGGGATGGGATACCGCTGTGGTATCTTAGCATGGTGGACAATTTGGACAAGCCAAAGAATTACAATTGGGGCGAAGCTGTTCTAGCATATTTATACTGAAATCTATGCCTCGCATCCAATCTTAGCTGCCACTGTTGGGGTTTACGGTGCTGTAACCAAAACTCGTTTAGGTTTAAGCTGCGGAATGACTGTAGAACAAAAATTTCTACAGCCAACTTAAGCTCAGGATTAAACGGGGTATGTCAGGAAACTTTCCAAGGCGGTCCACCTTCAGTATTCCTTTGGCATCAAAACCCAATTTAATCCTTTTTACAGATCTACTCCATGATTGATTTCTAAAACTTTAATCTACTTACCAATTAAATAGATGAATATAGCATATTTATACCTTGTTTCCAAATCACAGTTGGAATGCAGACCGAGCAAGTAGAGTCTCACCAGGGAAGGAATCGACTCGGAGTATCACATGTGTGATACCTCTATCGGTTATCCACCAGGACTAACCGGAGAGCGGTTTATTTCTTCTGCCAGAAATACCGTAAATTGCGAAATTCTGCAAAAACACTATTCACATGAAAAAGACAAAAACCCGTAAACACGAATTTTCGGTTGCTCAGTTACATCAATAAGCAAAACTGACATACCGCGAAATTTGGTAAAACACTATTCATCAATCCCGTAAATATACTTCACAACAACCCGCAAGATTATACGTCAACTACGTATAACTTTCTTTTCTCAACCGAAACACTATTTGGGAGAGAAACCGAGAAAGAGAGAAAATACCGATCCGTTTCGACACGAAACGGTATGAGTGAATTAGCAATTTAATCCTTTCATGCACCCCTCTATTTATAGCCTCTAAAATGGTGTGAAAAGACCAAAATACCCCTATGACAAGGCATGCCACCTAGGGGGGTGAGGTGTCATGTGGATAGGATTGATGACGTGTCATCTGGATAGGATCGATGACGTGTCATGTGGATAAGGACGAATCTAAAAAGACTCGAATGCCCTCGGCCCGAATACAAATAATATTCGTATAATTATTCTGAACAATTATATATATTTTTCTGCGGTTGTTTGTTTCGGTATCGATGACGTGTCATCTGGATAGGATCGATGACATGTCATGCGGATAAGGACGAATCTGAAAAGACCCGAATGCCCTCGACCCGAATACAAATAATATTCGTATAATTATTCTGAACAATTATATATATTTTTCTGCGGTTGTTTTTTTCGGTATCGATGACGTGTCATCTGGATAGGATCGATGACATGTCATGCGGATAAGGACGAATCTGAAAAGACCAGAATGCCCTCGGCCCGAACACAAATAATGTTCTTATAATTATTCTGAACAATTATATATATATTTATATTTTATTTCTTGCGGTTGTTGTTTCGATAATTTATACAACGTGTCCTGCACATTTATAAATTAACCGGTTAACTTTTATACAACGTGTCACACACGTTTATAAATTAACCAATGTTTTTGCTTGTTATTTTTACATAACATTTATAATTTAATTATAACACGTATAATTAATTATAACCATCTTACTATTGATCATAACCAATTTATAATCAATCACAATAAGATTCTCCGATTAACTCATATATGGTGTGACCCAATAGGATCTGTGTTATGTTGGTAAATAGAGTTAAAACTGTTTTAACTTCTATAATCATGGGTGGCGTCTGGCAACACATCATGACCATCCAATTACACAGATGATGCTGTACTGTACAATATCACGATCCAGTAAACTATTTACTTGTGTCTGTTCTTCTGTCTCATAGCTATCATATTAGTTTCAATGTAGATGTGTGTCATCCTTGCTAACTGAGTCTTTTCTTGATCTTGAGCAGATTATCAAATATAATTACTCTTGTAATTATATCGCTAGCAGATAATCTTACTCTATCAAGGGGCCCAGTGATGCCATAACTCGTATAGAGATACGAGGGACAAATAATATTCTTGGCAGACTATCACTTCCTCAGCTAAGCTATACATATGAAAAAGCTACCGTTATGACTGCTTTTTACGGACAGCGGTGGATAACAATCACACATACATATTTCTCAGTGGGAACGATAAATACCTCATACTGTAGAACGTGACACTGAATGAAAACATAAATGACACGAACACAATTCTATTTAATGTTTCATTCGGGGTCTGTCAAATACCATGTTCCTAGAACATGTATCTATATGATTAAAATGACATCTCGTGTCAGGTGGTTTGTAAAACTTAACCATCTTTTAATCCACATACTAACCTTATCGCGGTAATTAGTGTTCCTGCTAATTACCTTGGTCAGTGACCTTTTAAGAGTATATATCATCTATATTATGGAGTTTCACAATTTCAGTCATGAACTCGAAATGATCCATAAATTCAATAATACTCAAGGCAACAAAATGATATATAAATAAACATTCAATTCATGAACAAAGCTTTATGATAAATTATCGTATTATTGACTTCTAAATTATTACAAACTAACAGCCACTCTATGCATGGTCCCACCATGCTTTTGCAACACTGGTCGTGACCCGATTTTAAATTACCGACCGTTACCAGGATCTCAACTGACATGGGACGCAAAAATTGAAGATACATGCCCAGCCTTTGCTGACCTATGGAAAGACCCACATAATTGGGAAAACTTTGCACATTCAGGTACCACCGGTCCAAGTATCCACCGCAACCAGATTCAGCAACTGACATATAACATGGTGAATTGACAACTGTACACAACTGTTTACCACTAGCTTTCGAGAAGAACTCGGGCGGACCAGGTACATTGTAATAAAATCGTATACTTTATTTTATTTATGTCATCATAATTATAAATTCTACCTAACATTGCAACTATAAATTTATGTCACAATTCTTAACGAGATGGAACTCATTGATTGATATCCTGAGAGCCGTTTTCGACTCATAAACTACACCATTAGCCAATGGATTATCAAATGTTTTTTTTTATGTCGAAAAAATCGACATCCGCAAGTCGAAAACCGGATATGTCATTGAAACTATCAACCGGATGTGTCATATTTTCCCGACCAGTTAATGGGTTCTGTGCTTGACGTGATTATATTTGACGGGACTATGATTGTGACTGGCTAGACGGTTCAATATCATTGTCGGAACCCAATGACTCATCTGAGAGCTTCTCATCTCCACTCTCCAAACTGTCAGAATCAATTGCATCCACAAGTACATGCGAATAATCACGTACATGTCTATGGACCCGACTGGTTCTGGGTCGGGGTCTAACTGGTAGATCCATAGAGTTGCTGCCAATATTGGGTCGGGGTCTCATTGGTACATCCATAGAGTGTTGACCGGTACTAGGTCGGGATCTAACTGGTATTGGATCGGGATCCACAGGATTCCGACTGGTAGTGGGTCAGGATCGAGGTTCAGGAATCTGACTGGTATAGTTCAGTTCCAATTCTACATATAACTCCAGAACCGGTAACCTTTGTGGAAAAGACGACACAATTCCTAAAATCATTTCGAACGATTGTTGGTTCATTACCGATACTAATTGATAGTCACGTTGGCCATCGGTGGACATATTAAACCTGGCTTGGATTTCCAGATTTGCTTGACTAGCATTGTACCCAACAAATTTATAAATCTTATTCCGAAGACAATCAAAGTTGTGGTTCACGGTTAGCGGTAATGAGTATTTAGCTCGGGTACTGAAAAGACCCTGTCATCATTGTATTGGATTTCCCCTCCAATAAAAATTTTCACACAAATAGTTGTCATTTTTAGTTTCAATTAGTCTGGCAATTTAAAAAATAACAACATATAAGTAATTAAAAATTGTCCGAACCTCTGAAAATTATTCTATATCATTTTACAATTTTCTAAATTATTCTAGACCATTTTGAATATTCCTAAATTATTCTACACTATTTTGGAATTTTATAAATTAATAGGGAAATATTATAAACTATTTTAGAATTTTATAAATTATTCTAAACCATTTTGGAATGTTCTAAAAAATTCTAAATTATTTGGATAATATTCTAAACTCGGACTACAATGAACTAATTAATTATATTATAAATTAAAATTAAAATAAAAAAATAAAAAAACCTGAATCGAAGAGCCGATCGATCAAACAATCAGAGTTCTGTAAGGGATCCGAAAAGGAAAGAGGTTCCTAAAACAATTCTAAATCATTTTAGAATTTTCTCAATTATTCTAGAATATTTTAAAATTTTCTAAATTATTCTACACCATTTTGAACTTTTTTTAATTAATACGACAATATTCTAAACTATTTTAGAATTTTCTAAATTAATCAGACAATATCTAAACTATTTTTTAAATTATTACAAATAATTACAAATTTAAAATTAAATAAAATGATAAAACTTACTGTTTGTGACTGAGTGAAAGCGAGTGAGAGACTGTGAAAGCAACACTGAGATCCGCAATTTTTATAAACGAAATCAGTGCGAGTTCAGAAAAAAAATTTCCTGTTTCTAATCAAAATACTGGAAAAAATTTTCCCTAATTCAAAACCGGAAAAAATTTATCCGGTTTTAGATTTGAGTTTCCAGAAAAAAAAAAATTCCGGTTTTGGATGTTGAAACCGGAAAAAAAATTTCCGGTTTAGATAGTTTTGAAAAAACATCACGGGTTTGGTTATTTTTATAATTTTATTTATTTTTTGGATATAAATAAAAAAATCCGGCCTCTTCTCTCTAAATTTTTTGACTCTATTTGTAAATATGGCAAGTTTTTTTGTGCTGTGTTTGGTAACGGATGACTCAATAATTGTATGAGCAAGAAATTGGGATTTTTAATTTTAACATTTTTTTTTGTTTTAGTTGCTTAGTCATAATAATGTGTTTTGATTTTGAAATTTTAGTGTAAACATTGTCATTAGCCTTCATATGTGTCACCAAAATTTTTAAATATACCATAATTCAAAAAAAGATAAATCAAATAATCACGATTATGTAAAAATTTGAAAATTGATACGGCCATATCTAGGCGAGCAGCTCCATTTCAAGAGACCACATCTAGACGAAGGGCTCCGAATTGGAGTGTGCTTCTAGAGAATGTGGCCCGGACCGCTTCTAGGAGATGCGACCTCCATTCTCTTTGTCTGAAAATTAAAATAACCATTTAACTTTTACTGTACGCCAAGCAAGCCGACAGAAATTATTTGTTTCAGAAATTCAGGAACCGAACAAGGAAGAAATACTATAATTGAGCGTTATTATTCTTACTTACACCTGATTCAAACCGTACCAAATTATTCTTTGATTAATGAGTCGGCGGGATCGCGTTATGTTCGAGGGGTCCATATGACGTATCCAGACCCGGTTTACGTGTTTTTTTTAAAATCAATATCGATGGGAAACGAAACGAAACCAGATGCAGCCTTTAGAAATGGGTCCGTTCTGCCGAGATGCGACTGTATTATTTTTCGAATTTTCACTAAAACGTGGTTATTTGATTTATTATTTTTTTATTTGGTATATTTAAAATTTTCAGTATGTGTCACACACAGCCTTCAAGTTTTAATATTCTTGTACACCTACGTATCAGTATTAATTCAGTACCACTTGTGTTGAACATGAGGATATATAGTTTGCTGATATGCAGTTTGGTAAATCAAATATGAAATGAAATGAGATTTGTTGAGATTTGTATGTTTATGCATTTATAGAAGTTATAGGGACCTTTTGGTAAGAAAAGAAATATAGAACATTGTAAGGACTTGAATGTAAGATTGGTGCATATATATGCCCAATGTGAACAATGAAGAAATACAATTTATTTTTACTCTGAAATTTCCACTTGGTATCAAGAGTTAGGTTAGGGTTTCTGGCCGTTTTTTTCTCTACCGTTTTTACTGTAGCTGTTGCTACAGAACCGATCCGCCAAGCAAGCAAGGAGCTCCGCCCCGCCAGTCAGCCGGCGACGACCGCCTGAGCTCCGCCGTGCCTGGAGGCGAGTCACCTGACCCCGCTGAGTGATGGCTGTGATGCTCCGCTCCTGACTGGCCAGCTTTACTGTTTTGTCATTTTTTTCTTTCTTTTGGTTGATCCGTTAGCCAGATGGAGTATGGCTGATATCGCTGCTTTGTCGTTGTTTTTTTTAAGTTAGATCTGTTACTAGATCTGTTACTGTTCCTATAAAAAAAATAATAAAAAAAAAGGAAAAACAAGAAAAACAATAACAGCTACGTTAATTTTTGTTTTCTCTTCTTTCTAGTCGGCTAACCAAGGTAGGTTGGGTCTTTGTTGAGTGATTTGGCCGGGGTGGGGGGCCTATACCCCACGATACCCGAGAAGCGGGATTTGGTTAAGGTTGATCGTTTTTTGTAACTCGACTCTTGATGCGCTAGATCAAGATCGGGTTAAGAGGGGGAGATGTGGATCTAAATTAGGTCGAGAACTCGATTTAGAAAAAGTGATTCGGACTTAGAACAATACGTGAGGCGTACATCTAAGTCCGATCGATGATGTCGGGAAAGGAAAAGGAGAAGGATCCGTTTGAGGAAGCTATTGAAAAGCTGACTGCGAAGGATGTCTCTGCTATGATGACTCACATGATGCGGGAGTTTGCCATGACTGGTTTGGGCCAAGCTCTCGTAGCTCCCGCAGCTCCTATAGTTCATGTTGAGCCGAGACAGCATAGGTTGGATCTTCCACCTATTGATACAAAACTCGATGGGCCAGAGAAGTATCTGAGTTGGTCACGTCGAGTGAGGTACACTCTAGCAGGAAAGAATCTAGAGGGGTACTTGACTGGAGACAAGGCAGAGCCAATGGAGGGTGCACCGGGGAGAGATGAGTGGAAGGCCACTCACATGCAGGTGTACATCTGGCTTCTGAGCTCGTTGCCGTCGTCTATTGCAGACACTGTGGATGGCTTGGAAAAAGTACAGGATGTCTGGGACAAGTTGAAAAGAACTTATGATGGTGTGGGGAATATCATGAGGGTGTACCAGATCAAGGGGGAGATCTCGGATGTGGTACAAGGGGCGAAGACTGTGCAGAAATATGCCATAGAGCTGGAGCGCTTATGGTTAGAGCATGATCACTATAGGGTCCGACCATGTTGCTCACACCCTACGTGTTCTGAGAGAGAGGCATCCATGGAGGATAGGACTATGTTGTTCCTCAAGCATCTGGCGCCAGCATTTGAGCAGAGGGTGGCTATGTTGCTGAGCGGGAACTGGATTCCCTCACTTGCGGAGGCAGTCTCAGCCATGATACAGGAGAAAAGCCGGATGAGGCTACAGGCTGGGACAGGAGGACTTCCAGGAGTGAAGTCAGCACTAGCGGTCTCTAACTCAGGTAACACAGGGTACAGAGGCGAGACTCGACAGTGCTACAATTGTGGTGAGGTAGGTCACCTGAAGCAGGCTT